>NC_135370.1:86273505-86513505 GCF_049243985.1 Paroedura picta | reverse complement strand
GAGGCAATATGGTAAATGTCACTGGTGTTTCAAATGAATGGTGAGAAGGTGGCCTTAGTCAGATTCCTCGGTGCTGATGTCTGGGTCTCAAGAAACGTCAGTTGAATTCTGAGTTAGGCTCAGGATGGCTCTTGATGCCTGTAGGATTGTTTTGCCTCATTTTTCAGCCATGACAGTGGAGATGTAGAAACCACCTATTTGATACCAAAAACATTTGTTCTCCTGTTTAAAACATCTGGGAACTTAATAGCGCTGAGGAGATCGCAAACATTAGCAACTTTATCAGAAACAGAGTGAAGGACAAAACTGGTAATCTTTTTTTGGGGGGGTCATGTATTAGTAGCCTACATTCAAAATGTTATTTTCACGTTTATATAGGGTATGCCTAATGAGAAGTTGGAGAATTCCAACCCCTCCCCCCACTATTTTAAAGATTGGTAAACATTTTGATTGAGTAGAGATAGACTGTTTGGAAATGTATCCATTCATGAATGAGCATTAACATCAAATTATTATTATTATTATTATTATTATTATTATTATTATTATTATTATTATTATTATTATTATTATTATTATTATTATTATTTAATTTTTAGACCACCCTTCTCCAAATAGGTCTCAGGGCGGTTTACAACATAAACAGTTAAAACGCAATAAAATCCCCATAAAAACCCCAATTAACATCAACAACAAGTTACATTTCTGGAGGTGTTTGAAAGTGCATTGAATGTTTCTGCCAGCTGACTAGCAATGAACTTCAGTTTGCAAACCACAAACTGGTCAAACTTCATCACAAATTTTAGTTTTTGTTTGCACACATCCTTACTGAAATTGCCCCATGCTGCCCTTGTTGGGAGCCAAAAGCAATAATCAATGTTGATTTGTAGGCTGGGTACCGAGCCCTCATCTCTCTTTCCCAGAGCTGCTGATGAATGTGTATGCCCTGGACCGTATATTGGTTGGAACAAGGTGATTCGGATTCAGAGTACCTTTATTGGCATAAAATTGCAAAGCATAAAATGAAAATTTCAAACAGTTTCAGATGTAAAATCTATCGTAAAAGATTTTCAAGGTGGATTCGCAGTAATTATTCATACCAAAAAATTGAACCTGCCAGTTTTTAATGGCTGACACCTCTGGAAATACCTTGTATGATTTGATAACATCCAGTTAAATGTTATGAAGATCACAATTGAGGCATATAACATAGTGATTATGTTTTGTTACTGTCAGGAGTTAATTCCATAAGAAATATCAGTACTCCTGTAGGTCTTGTTGTAGCTGGCTGACATAGCATGGCAGTTGTCCAGTGGTATACATATTTGGCTAAGGGCTAAGTGGGCGGAGAGTGGGGCCTGTATGGTTGAGGGCCCAATTGGAAGGCACTTTGCGCCTTCCAATTGGGCCCTCACCAGGACAGACAAGAGTTCCAGCCACTCAGGTGAGAGCCCAATTGGAAAGCACAAAGCACCTTCCAATTGAACCCTCACCTGGACAGGGTATGGCATCTCAGGAGTTCTAGCTAGTCTGCTCCTGACCACCGCAGGGAGAAGAGGTCAGTAGGGCTGCCAAGGGTGATGAGAACAGAGACTTGGACAGGCTGCACCAGCCCTTTTCACCCCAAGGCTGTCATGTCCAACTGTAACTTTGCCTCAGAACCCTGACAGAGCTGGCAGGAGGCTGGTGTGTGCGCTCCCTCCCCCTCCCTTCAGGCTTGCTGCAAAGGAGCCTTTGACAGGCCCTGACTGAGGGGAGGAAGGCATTTCCAAGAGCAACGCAGGGGAGTCTGAGGGCATGGGTGAGGGCATTTCTTTTGAGGGTGGGGAACTTTCCCCTTCTGCCAAACCATTGGCTGACAGGGAGGCCACACAAAAGCTCCTTCTCACTTAAAATACTGTTCTGGCTGGGGGTTAGACACAGCCAAGCCATGTGTCTTTCTTCTTCACAACTCTCTGCAGATTTGAGGCCTACTGCTCAGCATTATTCTGCAGACGAAACTGGATGCTGTTGCGGAGGTTCTTTTGTCTCCTGTTTCATCTGTACAACAATGCTGTGCAGTGGGCCTCAAGTCTTTCAATTCAACAACAACCTGTGTGGGAGGCCTTAAAAGTTTCTTCACCACAACCCTGTCCAAAGTAGCCCTTTCTGCCTGGGGAGCTGATCTTTATTCTCTGCAGATGAGCTGTGATTCCAGGAGCT
Source organism: Paroedura picta (assembly GCF_049243985.1). Taxonomy (NCBI): domain Eukaryota; kingdom Metazoa; phylum Chordata; class Lepidosauria; order Squamata; family Gekkonidae; genus Paroedura; species Paroedura picta. The sequence goes on along the minus strand of NC_135370.1, from coordinate 86,511,303 downwards.
CTCCAGGCCCCACCTGGAGGTTGGCTACCCCTGGGTTGGAAATATTCCTGGAGGTTTGGAGGTAGGACTTCAAAATCGTACAATGCCTCAGAGTCCAGCCTTCAAAGGAGCCATTTTTGCCTGCAGAGCTGATCATTATACTCTAGATACTATGGTAGGGGCTTGCAGGCTGCAGTTGGCAGTGAGTGATGCAGGTGTGTCCCTCCTGGGCTATGGGCTATGCCCAGCCCTTACCAGCAACTGTGTGTATTTTGGGGCGCAGACAGACAGACCAGCATCAGTCCCATGGGTCTGGAAAGTGCAGGAAGATCTAAATAAAGAATATTTACAGCCTGAAACTGTACATAATGAACAAGTAAATGGCTGGAGAAAGATGGGAACTGCAGTGACTTTTTTCAACCTTGGCCTGGCAAATAAAAAACCAGTATAAAAAACCTTACTAAGGTCAAGACTGCTGTGCACAGAGAGACTTCCTCTTAGGGTTGCCAGCTTCCATGTGAGGCTCTTTACCCCACCTCCCTCACAGGGAGTCTGCTATGAGGACTGATTGGCCCTACAGCTCCCGCCCTCCATCCCTGGATGCTAGCCATATTCCTCTAGGACACATCAGAGACAGAGAGAGACACACAGAGCCCTGCCAGACTGAACACGAGCCCTCATTCCCTCCTATCACTCCTGCTGAGAGGGAGGCAGAGAGAGACACAGGGACAGCTGCCCCAAGCTGCTGACAGAGACACAGAGAGAGCCACCCCTGCTGTGATGGAGGGGGAGAGAGACAGAGAGAGCTGCCCCAAACTGCACACCAGCCCTCCTTCCCTCCTACAAACCAACCCTGATTACCTGCTATGTGTCCTGCGGTGAGGAACACCAAGACATGCAGCAAGAGGGAGAGGGAGAGAGAGACACAGAGAGAGAGATCTGCACCTCCCGGTGTCCCCTGGGTCCTAGCGCCCATTGCATTCCTGCTTGCAATGGGCTTTCTTGCTAGTACACATATAAATATCAAGTTCAAACAACTTCATGAGTGGCTGTTTTCTCCAGTCCCCTGACTTTCTACTTTGTGCCTCATTAAGCTGTTCTGCAGCTAAGCAATAGGTTGCCATTCCTCCCTTCAACCTTTGCTTGTCCCTATATAAGAGGTCAACATTTATCCATTTTGAACATTCCTGGAAAAGTTTGCCTTAATAAGGCCATTGCCATGCAGATCAAATATTTTAATGAACATTCTCAAAACATCAATTCTAATATTGATTAAATTTTCATTTTAATTTGTTTCTTTTTCCTTTTGAGGTGTGGTGGTATACCCAATATAGAGTTGCTAATTCTATTGTATTTTAACTGACAGGTGATCATAATACCAAGAGAGAAAGTTGAGTAACAGAAACAAAAAGCAGTGTGAAAAACTAGGGCCATTCCACAGAAGGACCTATGTTGCCAATTGTTCACAGAATGCAGAGACGCTATCTTAAATAGTGGAATTTCGTCATTTCATATACCTTTATTTTTAATGGAATATAGAAGTCCCAGTAGCGTTTCATTCATTCCCCACAGGTTTCCGGTCTCGCTGGAATCGCAACAAAGGAAGCAATTTTTTTCTGCGCTTCTTCCTGCTCCTGGCCGTGAATCAAATGGAACAGCCAATGGGCTGTTGTGTTCATGCTCCCAAAAAGCTCCTTTCCCTTTAAGAACTGTTTTTTTTAAACCAAACACACCCGTTGCAACGAATATGTGTTCAATTGTTGCATTGGAAAGACCTTTTTGCTGATGTAGGAGCTGCCGATTAATCGTTTACAAGCTCCTCAAGTAGAAAAAAAAATCCCCCCCATTGGCGTGATTTGTGGCCGAAATTACGGGCAGTGCCAAACAGGGGGCTGTGTTGTGCTTGGGAACTTAGGGAGCTTTGTTTTACTTAAAATCACTTCTGTGGATGGACTTGAGCCAGAGAAGCCTTACTCGTTCGTTGCTTTCGCAGGTCTAAGGGAAAAAAATGGCGATTGCTTCCTCGGAAGTTTGGGGCAAGAGTGGGGGAGGGACTTTCTTTCTACCACTACATTGAGAATGCACATGTCTTTCGCTGGTTTGTTGCAGCTTGTGTGCAGAAGTGTAGCAGTTTTTTTCAGGGGGAATCCACTTTTCCCGATTCCCCGAAAAGCGCTACAATGAAGCGCTTTTTGTGGGAGTGTTGCAGGAGTGTTGCAGATTGTGTGCGACGTCATGCGGAACGTTGAATTTGTAACGTTTACCAAAGGTAAGACTTCTGCTACATTTAAGTCATGCGGCATGGCCCCTAAAATCACCCAAGAAATTGTGTTTCATATTAATCTCTTTTTGTATTCATGGGTAAGCCAGAATCAAGAACTATATCTGGGCAAATGAAATCCACATGCCTCCATTTTGCCTGTTATAATTCAGCACAAATCGCGCAAATATCTGTGGCAAATGGCTTTTTACTAAAAGGCTATGACGTCTTTCAGCTATTCTTAAAATTTACAGCAGTGAAGGGCAGGGAGCAAGGATATACTTCTTTTTTTATATCTGAACAGGTCAGCCAATGAAGTAGATCAAGCAAACGCTGACAGGGGCTCATGGGAATTGTAGCCCATGAACATCTGGAGGACCACAGGTTGACTACCCCTGAAGTAGAGGACCGAGAAACCCAGTTGCCTTCTGTTTATCCTGCCTAGTTCCCCAGAGAGTCAAGAGTCAGAGAAGGGTGGAACAAGGACTAGGTGTTGACAAGGTGAAGAGTTAATGAAGGTAATTGGTCTCATGTCAGGGATTGGCCAATGCACTGGCTGGGATGGGCCCGGGATTGGGTGCCAGTTGGGAAGGAGTGGCAACAACAGAGGCTGAAAGGGAGACTTCTGATAATGGACAGGGAGCAGAAGGAAGTTCTGCTCACGTCTATGAGAGTTATTGCCATGGAAGAGAGGAGATATCCGAAGCAAACTTCTTTGCTTTTGATTGTGATGTGTAGGAAGGACACAGTGTACATGGCAAGATGGTGAAAAGGCAGCTGGGCAAGACTGGGCAGGAGGAACACCACACAGATCTCTTGAACTAGGACTGTTCTAGTTTAGATATATCACTGTGTCATGCCCAGAGGATGCACCTGGGGGACAGCACCTTCCACTGTCCTGATGGTCACTTATGGGAATGCTAAGCAAGCAGAATGGGAGGGGAATGGGTTTGATCTATCTGTGTCCTCCTCCTCCTGGCTGGCAGGCCCCTGCAGCCTCAAGTCTCCAACTTGATCCTCCCCAGCTTGCTTCCCTGAACCTCCTTTTAAGCCTCCTTCCCTTGGGCCATGGCTCCGGCCATTGGCCCTCCACTTCTCAGGCCCCACCACACATTCCTCCCCATCCATCCTTAATATCAATTGGGCTCACCCTACTTCAGCTGGTGCCATGAGAGATGCCTGAGAGGCTGAGCATGCCTCTGCTCCAGCTTCCTGTGGGGAGCTGGCCTAGGGCATCTGCCTGTTGCCACCTTTTCATATCTTCAGGGCAGGTGTGTCCCAAGCCAGTACTCTAGCCTCTTCCTTCCCTGGCACCACTGGAGTGGTCAGCTAATATCTGGGAACTGCTGCTATTCATGACTGTTCAAGCTCATGGCTGGAACTTATTCAGTGAATTTTTCCATGCACCCAGAACATATGACCTCTTTTTATTGTCATAAGGACTTTCTCTGGAAAGCCCCATTTCTATTCTATGAAATGGTGAGCAAACATTTGATGCAAGGATAAAACAGAACCTTCAAGATTCTTAAAATGTTTATCAGTTCTCTAAAATCTCTTTTCTCATAGAATTATTGCATCACATTTTCTTACCCAAAGAGGTTTAAGTAGGTCCAATTACAAACTTTAGAAGAGTAAGGCAGAAACTAATATCTACTTTCTTCCCAATGCACATACTTCTGGATTTTCATAATACCTTGAAACCTTTGGGGAGTGATGTAAAATATGCCAAGGCTGTGGTTACACAGTTAGGTCAGATTCTTTAGTGCCCCACTTGCCTAAACTATTTGATTCATTTGTGTTTCACACTTCCTGCAGGAGTTTTGAGTACTATTGTAGTGTTCCCAGGCCAAGCTACTGATAAGGCTTAATTCTGTTTTGCTTTAATGGCACAACCTCAGTTACTTTCAGACCATTGGCTATTTCATGTATTATCTCTATCCAGCTTATTAATATTTTAAAGTAAATCAGAAGCGCTCTTGTTAATAAGAACTATTTTTAATCAGGACTTTGAACTGCAGAAGCATTCTTTATGCCTTTTATGGGATTTGACCCTCTGTCCCCACACACACTGATCTCCATGGGTTAAGCAGAAATCTCTGTGAGATGGGGCCATATTTCGCTGGGAAGGGTGCTATCTAAGAATGTGGGATCAGAGCTTTACTAATGAAGATCCAGCTTGAGCTGCACCCATTATTTAATGCCATAAGTGTTCCAGATCTGAGCAGAAGGGTATTCAGAATTTGTGAATAGTCCAGAACTTTCCATTCTGACAGCTGTTGTGGAACTTCACTGTCTGGTTTGTTTTCCCAGAAGCTGGAGTTAGGAGGAGCAGTGAAAGGAGAGAATAATTCAGCAGATATATACATGATTGAGACATCATCTAACTAGAACAATTAGCCTGCAAAATCAAATGTTCTGAATTGGCATTTTGATGCACAGTGTTCCCCATTTTGTTTGCCAGTTGTTACAACCAATGAAGATCTTGAAAGAAAGGAATGGATCCTGTGCAAGCGCTAATCCTGTTTATTGATTTATACCCTCTTTTCTCCCCAGTGGGAGTGGACTCGAAGTGGCTTACATTGTTCTTCTCGCCTCTGTGGGAATCCAGGCACATTCTCTTGATTAAGCGTAAGGCTGGAAAACAATACTGTAGCTCCTTGCTGTCCTACAGAGCAATATCTGTGTCAGAATGGGAGAGACAAAATGTTCTACCTCTATAGCTACACTCATCTGAGCAAGGTCTTCTTCTTGTGCCACCCTACAAATGGGCAAGAGTAACAACTGTATTTTCTGTTGTGGTCCTTACTCTATAGAATGGCCTGCCTCGCCAAGTCAGAAGTGCTCCAGCTCTCCTGGTATTCTGCAAACTATGAAAAACATAATTATTCAGGAAGGCATTTTTACCAAGGTAATAACGCAATATTCAATCTATACACAGAACATAGCAAAAGGAAAGATGGATTACACTTTGATGAAAATGGAGTGAAAAATACTGGAAGGAACATTAAGAACCTGAGATATGCAGATAACCCTACATTACTGGTAGAAAATACTGATGACTTGAAAGGACTACCAATGAAGGTTAAAGCAGAAAGTGGTGAACATCAAGAAGACAAAAATGACCACTACTGGGGAATTACACAACATGGTTGATAATGAAGTAATTGGAATTGTTTCAAGATTTCCCAATCTTTGTTTCCATCATTAACCAGAACAGATACTGCTCCCAAGTTATTAGTAGGACACTGAAACAGGGACAGGCAACCAAAAAGGAGCTTGAAAAGATTCTAAGGATGTGTCTCTAGCCACCAACTTCAAGATAATTCATACCCTAGTATCCCCCATAATTATATACTAGCTTCAAAGCCCATTCCTAAGAATGGGCCTTGAAAGGCTCCCCTCCCCTGGCCCCTTGCCAGGGAGCTTAAGGTGGCTTTGGGCCGCAGCTCGCAGCCAGATCAAGTGGGGTGGGTGGGGGTTGGGCAGCTCATTAGCAGGCCTAATGAGACAGAGCTGCTTAGCAGGCAGTCAGCAGGCCAGGAGGCCCTCGTTAGCAAGCCCTCCACCACGATCCTTTGCCCAGGGCCCTTTCCCCTTACCTGTTGCTGGTTCCAGGCACTGAGGTGTCTGAGAGCAAAGAGGCTAGAGTCCAGGGATGGAGGGCGGGAGCTGCAGGGGCAGGGCCAATCAGGGCAAAGCTGGCTGCACCCTGATTGGCCCTATTCTAACTAGGACAGCTGGACACGTCCCACCCCCTAGGCTGTTTCAGAAATATATAGAGAAACAACAATGGATAAGGATGAGTGTGACAGCTGGATAATGAAGAAAGCCGCCAAGAAAAAAAGGTGATTTTTTTGCAATGTGGTGTTGGAGGAGAGTTTTACAGATACTATAGGTTGCCAAAAAGACCCATAAGTGGATTCAGGATCAGGTAAAACCTGTTCTAGAAGCTATAAATGACAAAACTGAGCCTATCATACTTTGGCTATATTATGAGAAGATAATAGTTACAAGATAAGATTGTTGGGGAAAGTTGTAGGCGGCAGGAAAAAAGAAAGATCCAACATGAGATAGATTCAATCAAGGAAGCCATGGCCCTCAGTTTGCAAGTCCTGAGTAAGTCTGTTCAGGTCATTAAAACCTGTTCAGGTTTTTCAGGTCATTAATTTATAAGGTCACCAAGTTGGAAGTGACTTGATGGCACACAATAAGGCCATATCATAACAGAATGGTTCAGGAAAATGTTTTAACAAAAGCAAAGGGACTATCAACTGTACTACTGAATAAAGTAGAGAGGTATATATGTACTATATTAGCCTACTATGCAGTTTCTGCATTGTATAACATTGCTCCAGCTTTTGGTTCAATTTGCTGTCCTAATCTAATTACCTTACTCTTTGGATGTGCCTGTCTGTTATTGCATTAGCATACATTGTATAATCCACCTTGAGTCTCAGTCAGAGAAGTGGACTAAAAATAACATAAATAAAATAATGGTGCTTTTATACTGCTAGAAGACAGCAGTTTTATTCTAGAAGCTCTCTTTTCAACAATTCAACTGAAAGGCAAAATACAGATCCCCCCGGAAGAACTGGGAAATAGCCTAGACCCTGTGAGTAAAGAAGATAGATGGATTGTGGCACCTCATTATGTGCAACAATGAATCTTATTTTCTATATTGCATTGGCCGAGTGACTCATTGCATGACCGTACTGAGAAAATAAAATCCCACATTTCCAAGAGATTATAACAGTACGGAAAAGGCCTCCTTTTTCTGATAACCTGATAAAGTAGTGAGTACTCAGGGTGAGGTTTTGAGCTTCCTAATCATTTCTGGCTCCCTGCTATGTGGCTTTGTACAACTATCCAGCCTTCAGCAAACTTTCGTTGTAAAAGATGCTTAGTGGCATTGAAGATAAATTGGTCTTTTATTTGTTCACCCTGCTGCAAGGTGAGGCACCTCTGTTTGAAAGGTTCCAGTTTCTAAAGACTCCTATCAGGATATTTTGCTTTCCCATCAGATGCCCTTTACAGAGTTGTGGTATTCTTGTGGCTTTCTTAGATGACGGAGAATAAAGCATATTGGCAACCACAACTTAAAAAAATTGAACTCATGGATTAAACAGTGAATTTCTGATCCACTTCTTTAATGACATTAGAACTTGTTAGTAATTTTAATATGTTTTTTTTTCATAAAGAAAACCATACCCTACTCTTTGTTGAAATTAGGGCAGCCTTTCTCTGTCAGTCTCTTTCCATATCAAGATAATTGTTCCTGAAAATTCTGAGGTGCCAATTTGAAGTCAAAAGGCTCTTTCTCTACAGAGGGTACAAGTAAGAGTAAGCTTTCTAGTTTCTCCAACTGAAACTAAAGCATATATGTAACAAGGTGTTTTGTCACCCGAGGTAGCACTAATAGCCAACCCCCCCCCCCAAAAAAAAACTTGTACTTCACTGCTAGTGCCACCCTCATCAGACCCTGGAGGTGATTACATTTTTCTCTGCCTCCCGCTGCCCCCCAGTGAAATACATCTGCACTATAGGGATTCCTGATATCTCACAAAACTACTTTCTCTTATGAGAATTCTGTCAACATTTTGGTTGGTTTCACTGCAGTTCCCCCCACCCCCCACCAGTTTTTTTACAGCTCTTTTTAGACCACTTTCACCTTGAAGTTTTTCTGGCAGTCAATTTTTTTTTCTAGCAGTCTCTATTTTTCCTAGTGTGTAATGTTTCTATCAGTTTTCTTTGTTCCACCTATCCCCAGCCCACTCTTCAGTGATTGGGCTTTTATCACCATTGTTCACTCTGCTTCATTCTTGTAAACATCTCAAGAGCCCGTTTTAGGGGACTGTAGGCTTCCCCCCCATGCAAGATCCCCTGCAAAGGGGAGGTGGCGGCAAATGAGCTCTGGGCTTTCTCAGGCTGGAGTGGGAGAGAGAGAGAGGCAAAAAGAGAACAGACCACACACACACACACACACACACAAGACGGAGAAAAGTGGAAGGTGCCCCCAATGGGAATGACTGCTTGTATATGCCTTGAATACATCTTATGTGTATACTAGTAAAAAAGCCCATTGTATGAAGAAGACAATGGGCGCTAGCAGGTGGGGACCAGAGCGAGCGGCAGGCGAGGGACAGAGCGAGGGACAGGCTACCTGAAAGAGGAGGCGGGAGTCCCAGGTGTGGTGCGCTGGGCTGTGGCGGCTCCTCTGCATTTTTTTGTTCTTCTGCGGCTTTCCCGGCGGCTCCATTGTGTTCTGGGGCCATGATGGCAGGGAGCACCCAGCAGCTGTGCTGTGGGCGGCTGCCGGGACTCCCAGGGCGCCGGCTTGAAGCGGCGAAAGGCTCCTACAGGGTTTTTTTTCTGCTGGCTCTCGGCTTGGAGCTGCGAAAGGCTCCTACAGGGTTTTTTTTTCTGCTGGCTCTCGGCTTGGGGCTGCGAAAGGCTCCTACAGGGTTTTTTTTCTGCTGGCTCTCGGCTTGGAGCTGCGAAAGGCTCCTACAGGGTTTTTTTTCTGCTGGCTCTCGGCTTGGGGCTGCAAAAGGCTCCTACAGGGTTTTTATTCTGCTGGCTCTCGGCTTGGAGCTGCGAAAGGCTCCTACAGGGTTTTTTTTTCTGCTGGCTCTCGGCTTGGGGCTGCGAAAGGCTCCTACAGGGTTTTTTTTTCTGCTGGCTCTCGGCTTGGAGCTGCGAAAGGCTCCTACAGGGTTTTTTTTCTGCTGGCTCTCGGCTTGGGGCTGCAAAAGGCTCCTACAGGGTTTTTTTTCTGCTGGCTCTCGGCTTGGAGCTGCGAAAGGCTCCTACAGGGTTTTTTTTCCTGCTGGCTCTCTGCTTGGGGCTGCGAAAGGCTCCTACAGGGTTTTTTTTCCTGCTGGCTCTCGGCTTGGGGCTGCGAAAGGCTCCTACAGGGTTAATGTTTTTCTGCTGGCTCTCGGCTTGGGGCTGCGAAAGGCTCCTACAGGGTTAATGTTTTTCTGCTGGCTCTCGGCTTGGGGCTGCGAAAGGCTCCTACAGGGTTAATGTTTTTCTGCTGGCTCTCGGCTTGGGGCTGCGAAAGGCTCCTACAGGGTTAATGTTTTTCTGCTGGCTCTCGGCTTGGGGCTGCGAAAGGCTCCTACAGGGTTAATGTTTTTCTGCTGGCTCTCGGCTTGGGGCTGCGAAAGGCTCCTACAGGGTTAATGTTTTTCTGCTGGCTCTCGTGGGCGTGCCGGCTTGGAGCTGCGAAAGGCTCCTACAGGGGTGGTTTTTTTTTTTTCTCTTCAGCTTCTCGCTGGCTGGAGTCTCGTCAGGCCGGGAGCATCAGGCCGGGAGCAACTGCGAGCCGCGCTGCGCGCGGCTCGCAGTTGCTGGGGCTGGGAATGCGACTGCCGCTTCGTGCGACTGCCGGGGGCTCGCAGCTCGCAGTTGCTGGGGCTGGGAATCGGAGGGACCAATCGGCAGGCGCTTCGCGCCTGCCAATTGGTCCCTCCGATTGTCTGTCGTGAGGAAGGGTCCAATTCGGACCCTTCCTCATCACGGACAGAGCCCTCCTCAAGGCCCCTTAACCATTTATTTAGTCCGTGGCGCCCGCGGCGCCACGGGCGGTTTAAAGATATTGTCTCTCTCCGTTCTACATCCCTCCTAGCGTGCACTGCATGACCTTCCCCTTTCCTGGTTTAAGTAATGAAAAAGTCAGGAGAGATGGCAGCACTGGTGATTTCTTTTCCTATCCACCATTGTAAACTTCTTAAAGAAATTGTAAACGCTAGTGTTACTGTGAAAGAACAGGGACTATTTAGCCATCTGTGTCTATGGTTTTCCTTTCAGGACTTTGGTACCAGGTGATACTGAAATGCCTCCTTCCCTGGGAGTATAACGGAAAAAAGATGACTAGAAAGCATGAAAAATTGTTGAAGTGCATCCTACTAGTGACAAATTACCACTTCAACATGCCAAATGCATTAGGGTAAGTTATATAAACAAGCATATATGTCATATAAAAACAGGGACATATGTAGCCTACTTGCACTCAGGTGACAGGGATGGTTAGAGAGATACCCGAAGAGTACATAAGCCTTGCATTCCAGTTTTCCAAGTAATGGCTACAAGTGTTACAATGTTTGCATGTGAAGCAGGCAAGGAAGAGAAACAGTCCTCACTTGAACCCTCTGGGAATTCTCTAAGAATGGTTGGCCTGGGCCCACGTAGGGATGAGTAGGGGCAAAGTGTTTTAATTTTTGGGGAAGTCTGTAATGATAGTTCTTGATATCTCATTTGATATCTAAAACTCTGTGCATTAACTGTATTATTTTTGTGGATGAGAGGAGCCACAGCCCATTCTGAATGTCATGATCAGGCATTTCTCTGCCCAGTAGCATATCAAATAGATCAGAAGTACCCACCAACACCTTTCTTGGTGCCCACCAAGTATTCTCAGAAAGTACATAGGACCAGGTAAGCCTCTAGTCCAGGAGGACATCTGATTTGCTACTGAAGATCTGACTGGCTATACAGATTAAAAGAACATTATTTCAGTAGCAGCTGCCTTCAAAAAGCTTGTTTTATTCTCTCTCATCTTTCTTTTGCATTGTATTTAAAAAAAATTATCCCTCTTCTCCACTGCATTTGATTACCCATGTGTGGTTGGTTGCACCACCTGCAGGAGCCATTTCATGATTGTTTCTGCCACCGGAGGCAGCCATTTTGTGGTCACAATCTCTGTCAAAATTTCAACTGTGCCCACAGGCTCAAAAGGTCAGGGACTCATGTAATAGATTATGGAAAAACTCAGCGCTTTACATGACCCTCATCTGGTGTAGCTTTTAATTATGATGTGTGCCTTTCAACAAAAAAGGTGCAAAAATAAGAATAGAATGGAGAGCCCAAAAATTATTAGTTACTAGGGGCCAAGCCCGTTGCATTCAGGAATACAATGGCGCTAGATTAGGGGGGTGGAGTGGAAGAACTCTGCAGATAGCCTCCCCCTCCCTCCAGGACCGGGAACTCACCAGCAGGGGCAGCACTCCAAGACTCATAGGGAAGTGGAAGGAGGCAGGGGTGGTCAGGGGTGGGGGGACAGAAGGCAATTAGCTTGGCCTCTGGACAGATAGGCAATCTAGTTGGAGAAGGAAGCATTTGGGGTGGGAAAGCTACCCTGAGTGGGTGCTAAATGCTGAGGAATTGCTGAGTGGCAATTAAGTCATGAGACATGCTCGTCCTCCAAGCCCTTACCCAAAATATTAAGTGGAATGGATCTTAAGACCTCAGACTTTCTTTTTTACTACAACTTTGCTATGGATATTTAGCAGTACTCTCTTAAACAGGTTTTTTAGGTCAGTATGCCCAATACACAAAGCTCAAAGCAATGATAATTCTGTCCTTAAACTGAACCGCTGGACTATTGTTAGTGGCTTTGTTTGCAGATAATTGAAGTGCAGTATCAGATTGTATTATAAATAAATCTGACAGACAGTAGCAATTCTTCTCGTCACTTATGACTCATGCAAAAGATGCCTAACTTCCTGATTTGTCAGACTGGTCAGTCATCAAGACCACTTAAGAAGGTTAATCTCCTTTTTTCCTTTACCTAAATATAATAGAAGGAGACATCTTTTGGAGTCAAGAGTAACAATGCAGGAATTTTAGTCTACTATGACTACATGAGTTAAACAATAATAGCAAACAAATCTTTGCCTGCCTGCAATACAGACTGGCTGTGTTGAAATTCAAAGGTTCAGCTCAGATGCTGCTTAGATTTCATTTATGATTTGTTGAGGGGCTTGTCATATTGTTGTTACATACCAATGAAAACTGGAACCATTATGAGATTTCATCCGGATACCTAAGTACTTGATAACAATGTATTGTTATTTAACATCTTTATGCACCCTCTTGCCCAGCTGGTGTGGAGGTTTGGACTTGGGTACCATTAATGTGTTGATGAAACCCAACCCTTCCTCCTGATGGATGGCTACCTGAATTCACCCCCAGAATCTTTAAACAGGTGTCTGGAAGCTATGACAGGATGGCTCAAATAGAGTTATCTGAAGCTCAACCCTTCAAAGATGGAGGTCTTATGTTTAGGCAGAAAGGATCCAAACAAGGAAGGGCAACTACCCAACCTGGATTGAGTGCAACTGTCAGTGACTCACTCCAGTGGAAACCTGGGTGTGATCCTAGATGCCACCCTTTCTATAGAGGCACAGGTCATAAAAGTAGTATGGCTGGCATTCTTCCACCTGCACCAAGCCAAACTAGTAGTGCCCTATTTGGCCCTGGAACACCTAGTCACGGTAATGCATGTGACAGTCACCTCTAGACTGGACTTCTGTAACTCACTCTACGCAGGCCTGCCCTTAGCCTTGATGCGGAAACTACAGCTGGTCCAAAACACAGTGGTCAGGGTCCTCACAGTAACACCATGGAGGGCCCATGGAGAGCACATTCTCCATCAACTACAGTGGACCAGTTGTAGTTTCCATGTGACAGTCACCTCTAGACTGGATTTATGGAACTCACTCTATGCAGGCCTACCCTGATCTGGAAACTACAACTGGTCCAGAATGCAGCAGCCAGGGTTCTCACAAGAACACCTTGGAAGGCCTACATCCGGCCAATGCTCTAACATCTGTAATGGTTACCTGTTGAATCTGGATCTAGTTAAAGGTCTTGGTAATTACTTTTAAGTCCATATGTGATTTGGGCCCAGTGTACCTGAGAGACCACCTATATGTCTGTGCCCCCAAAAGATCACTATGCTTGGCCAACTCCAACTGGCTGATGATCCTTGGCCCCAAGGAGGAATGTTTGGCCTAAACCAGGGTCTGTTGTTCTTTCTCCTGGCCCACACCTGATGGAATGAGCTCCAAGAAGAGATTCAGGCCCTGTTGAAGCTAACATAGTTCTGCAAAGCCTGCAAAATGGAGCTCTTCCATTAGGCATTTGGTTGAGGTCAGTGACAACATCTATTGGACCACCAGAACCCCCTCCCTTTCAGATATGCCCAATCTGTGGTGTTATGGTCATAATGTTACCTGTGAGCAAATGTTCTACTGTTGCTTATGATATGGTTACTATTGATGATGCTTCATTATTGATAACATAGTTACTGAACTTATATTGTATTGTTACATGATTCATGTTCTCTGTAAACCTGTAAACCTGAGCTACAAGGGAGGGCAGTATATAATTGCAGTAAATGAATTAGTAAATGTGAATGAATGAATGAATGAATGAATGAATGAATGAATGAATGAATGAATGAATGAATGAATGAATGAATGAATGAATGAATGAATGACCCTTTAGGGCACAGGAGCTTTTGAGAGACCCAAGTGATGTAAATCATGGAGGCTATTTGAATGGCCCAACAAAGGGGTACATTGCAGTGCCAGTATTATGGTTGCCAGGTAGTGGCAATTGGCAGGAGGACTGAGGGGCACAGCATTGTAAGAGTTTATTTTTTAACAGCATTATGTAATTACTGTAAATTCCAGTGATTCCTATGGCAATTCTGCACATCTGCCAATGTTGCTGGATGTCCACAGCAGCCTGAACCGCTATAACTTGTAGTGGAATTTTGACATTTCACACAGTACAGTTTGTAGTGAAATATTCATGCAGCCGTAGTGCTTTTTTGGTAATGCACATTTTTCTGGTCTTGCAGGAATTGCAAACAAGGCGCTCTAAATCTGTGGTGTTTCTGCCTGCCTCTGCCCATCCGTCAAACTGAAGAGCCAATGAAACAGCTCTTTTGTGGCTCTGAAATCCCCCTTTCCCTTTAAATTTTATTTTAAAAAACTCCAAAAATACATGTGGCAACGAATATGTGTTAATTCATTTCTTCTTTGCTTCACACGGAACTGTATTTTGTGGTAATTCCCCCCCCCAATGGCTTTTTACACAAGGCTAACCGGGGGGGAGGGGTATTTAAATTTTGAAAGTTGAAAGTATAAAATTAAATACCTTCGGCCGAACGAAAAGCATGCTTGTTTGTTCGTTGCTTTATACTTTTTGTAGGGGGGAAAAGTCATTCCCGTCTCCTGAAAGCTTGGGGGCAGGAGTGGAGCTTTCTTTCTAAAGCTATTTTGAGAACACATATGACTTTAGCTGATGTGTTGCAGGTTGTTCTCAGAAGTCAAGTGCTTTTTTAAGGGGGAATCCACTTTTTATGATTCCCCCCGAAGCACTATAAAAAAGTGAATGTTGCGGGAATGTCACTGGAGTGTTGCGGTTAGTGTACGATGTCGTGCATAATGTAAAAAATGTAGTGTTTACAAAGTGTTACAATTCAGCTACATTTAAGTTGTGGGAATGGACTCTAGAGTTACCCTTTGTTTCTTTAAGCAATGACCTGGTAAGAACATGGGGCTGCTTAAAAAACATAAATTCTCCTGCCACCACTCCTAGTGACTGTGATAGAGGATCTTCCACTCCCATCAACTTCCTTGTAGCATAGTCATAGAAGAGCTGCAAGGCTCCACTGCTGTTGTAGCCCAACTTGGAGTGGGTCCTAGGCTCCGCCATGGCCAGGTGTGCTGAAAGCTCCTGGACTCTGCCACCTCTATGGCCAGAACTGTAGTGGCTCCCAGGCTCTGCCACTGCAGCCAGGCTTACAGCAGCTCCTGACACAAATCCACTGATTTCCTAACACACTCCCACAGCATGATAGCTAAGATTACCTGGTCCCTCTTGGTTACCAGTGGGGATAAGCGGTAGGGTTACCAGATACAGGTTGGGAAACTCCTGGAGATTTGGGGGTGGAGCCTGGGGATGACAGGGATATAGAATCCACCCTCCAAACCATTCATTTTCTCCAGAACTCTTTAGTCTGGAGAAGAGGCTGAGATTACTAATGAGAAACACTAAGTGAATGAAAAAGTCCTGCAACTGCACCAATACCAACTCAAAGCTGATGATGAATTAATGTGTGGACTATGTATATCCACACACACAAAGTACTTTGTTTAGAATGAGCTTCAAACTCCAGAAAACAAAAAAACTCCCTACAAGTAAACATGCAGTCTGCAAATAGCTGCAATTCCAACTTCATAAAATCATGTGAAAATATTCAGTGCTCTGTGGCTGGGAAAATCTCATGCTCACTGCTAAGCAACATCACCCACCATCACTGAACAGACCATGGGACCCTTTCCGGGGTTTTTTATTATTCGATGACATCCAAGGCAAGCGCCATATGTTAAAGATTCATATAGGCTTGTGGCATTTTCCATCTTGCTTAGTTGACAGATCTTTTATGTTATTTTTCATTTGTCAAATGAGCTGATCAGCAGTGCTGCTAAAATTCCAGCAATATTCTGATACACGTTTAGGGCAACACTGTTCCTAAGTTACAGTTAGCCATTCATGATGGAATTTGGTGACTACATGAGTTCTTTTCCTTTTACAGTTTTACTAGCTTCAAAGCCCGTTCCTAAGAATGGGCCCTGAAAGGGTCCCCTTCCTGGCCCCTGGCCAGGCAGCTTAAGGTGGCTTTGGGCAGCCGGATCAAGTGAGGCGGGTGAGGGCTGGCCAGCTTGTTAGCAGGCCCGGGACAGAGCTCCTTAGCAGGCAGCCAGCAGGCCAGGAGGCCCTCGTTAGCAAGCTCTCCACCATGACCCTTTGCCCAGGGCCCTTTCCCCTTACCTGTTGCTGGCTCCAGGCACTGAGGCGTCTGAAAGAAAAGAGGCTAGAGTTCATGGCCGGAGGGAGGGAGCTGCAGAGGCAGGGCCAATCAGGACAAAGCTGGCTGTACCCTGATTGGCCATATTCCAACTTGGACAGCCAAACACGTCCCACCCCCTAGGCTGTTTCAGAAATATATAGAGGAACAACAATGGATAGGGATGGCACTGCCTCACTGCATTATAATCAACAGCCATCTTCTAGAGAAAGTTATGCCAGTGATTTAACTTCCATATGAAAAGGAGAGCTCTCGCCTCCTGGAGTACATGTTTAGAGGCAGGCTACAGACTATTTAAATGTTCAGGAATTGTTTGTTATCCAGAATTATAAGTTGATTTTTGAATGAATATATGAGAAAACAACTAATCACTGCAAATATTTTATGGAAGTTTAGTAAATACAAAAAATTCTGTTCCCCTTGTATAGATCTTACTCGATGCGGCATTGGTGTCAATCAGGTGGTGAAGCTGCCTTTTTCCTCACTCAACGTAATTTCCATATGAACAATAAGGTCTCTTTATAAAAATGAAATCTATTGATCTGCCCTAAGAGTGTGAGAAAACATGTTAGATCAAAAGTGCATACATTTTTGTGTTGGTATCAATGGACACTTATCAATGTGCTGGCTTAGTGCTTGTGAACCTTTTCACTTGCTGTGTGGTCATTTCAACTTGGAGAAACTACATGTTAGTGCAAATATATACCTGTGATAAGCCTCAGCCCCAGCAGACATGGAGTATTTTGATAAGTAAAATAGCCACTGTTCCATACAAAAGAGTTTGGTTTAGCTTTCAGTAGTTTATGAAGATACAGGATAACACCACAAAAATGGATCGGTTTTCTGATACTCATTTGCCATATGTTAGAGCTGTGTGCCAATTCATATAGGCTTGTGTCAGCTCTTTTATGTTAGTTGTCAGCTCTTTTATGTTCTTTTGTATTCGTCAAATAAGACAAGTCTATTAAAGAATATACCTATGGGCAGATATTTTGCATGTATTGTACACATGGTATTTTTTATTGCATCCTTGTTCCTGATATCATATGGCATGGTGAAACTGGAGAATTATGGAATAAATACTTGTTAAGTGAATTGGTACAAGCCACATGGGTTGCTCCATATCCTTAACACTTTTTCCTTCCTTCCTCTTAAAAATTGTGAAACTGCCCCCTGGGAGGAAACTGCCTTAGCTATCAAAAACCTGTCAGAAAGAAGCTGCAGAAAACCTGCAGGCTCCTGATTGGCTGCCCAGACTAAGTCCCGCCCTACAGAGGCCTGCAGAGCCTGCTGGCTACCATTTGGCCACTAGACTTTGCTGAGCACAAGTAGGCCTCAGGAGCCTCCGGGCTCTGCCTGCCTGTAGGCCTCAGGAGAGATTGGCCCCCCTCCCCCTCCCTTCAGGCCTCCTGTGAAGGAGCCTCTGACAGCCCCTGACTGAGGGGAGGGAGGCGTTTCCGAGAGCAATGCAGGGGAGCCTCAGGGCCTTCCTTTTGAGGGGAGGGGGAACTTTCCCCTTCTGCCAAACAGTTGGCTGACAGGGAGGCCACAGAAAAGCCCCTTCTCACTTACCCCTTCTCACCCCTGGGTTGGAAATATTCCTGGAGATTTGGAGAATCTCCCTCTAAGAACAGTCTCCAGTCTGATTTCCCCTTCACATATCTGAAGACATGGCTCTGGAAAGCTCATCTGTAACCACTATCCCAAAGGTCAGTCCTCTCCCATATTCAACAAACATTCCACATTACAGGCTCCTGACACCCATATCTCCACACTAATGCCCTCATTTGTCACCATGCCACCACAACCTCCCACACAACACACACATTTAACCCCATGCCCTTACAGACTGGACAATTCCTCCCCTTCTTTTTCCCACCGCCAAGCTCTAGTGCCTGTTGTATTCCTGGATACAACGGGCTTTGCCCCTAGTAATTTAAATAAAATGTAATTCATACTTCTGACAACATACTGAAGGTTACAAAGACTCCTATTGGTGTAATCTCCTCTCCCCAATTGACATCAATTATCTGTTTCTGGGAGTTGAGGACTACATCTTATTATTTCTGTTCCCTGCTGCAATGGATGATTGTCATTGCTACTGTTAATTTCAGAGGATTTACATACTTTGCATATGTTTTTCCTTCAGTACATTCAGGCAGTTTACTTCTGTGTGCCTATGACTTTATTTGATGGAGCATATAGCTTTTAATGTATTATAAACCTAAGTATTTCAGTATTAATAGATTCTAAATTTCTTAGCTCATACTTGCATTTCTGATAAACTGCCTTTACACCTGAAAAACTCTCCATTCTTCAAATATCAACCAGCAGGTTATTTCTTTCCTTTCCAATCTGAAAATATGCTGTAATATATAAAAGCTTATTGGGGGGGATGTTATACATTTTTCCTATTACCACATAAATACCTTGTGGCGCAGAGTGGTAAGGCAGCAGTCATGCAGTTTGAAAGCTCTGCCCATGAGGCTGGGAGTTCTATCCCAGCAGCCGGCTCAAGGCTGACTCAGCCTTCCATCCTTCCGAGGTCGGTAAAATGAGTACCCAGCTTGCTGGGGGGTAAACAGTAATGACAGGGGAAGGCACTGGCAAACCACCCCATATTGAGTCTGCCATGAAAACGCTAGTGGGCGTCATGACCCGGTGCTTGCACAGGGGATACCTTTACCTTACCTAGTTTCCCTGGAATACATTATGTATGCCTCTACACCAGTGGTCCCCAACCTGCGGGCCGTGGCCCGGCGCCGGGCCGCAAAGGCCATGGCGCCGGGCCGCGGCTCCCTCTCCCCGCCCCCCCCCCGCAGTAAAAAACTTCCCAGGCCGCAAGCTTGCGGCCCGGGAAGCTACTTACTGCGGGAGGGCGGGGAGAGGGAATCAGGGCCGGGCCGGCCCGCGCCCGCGTGGCCCGCGGGTGCGGCCCGACCCACGGGCGCGGCTCGCGGGCGCGGCCCAATCCGCGGGTGCGGCCCGTGGCTCGATCTGCGGGCGCGGCCCGCAGGCGCGGCCCGAAGCGTGGGCGTGGCCCGCACGGGCGCGGTCCCTGCGGGCGCGGCCCAATGCCCTGCCGGTCCCCAGCCTAATAAAGGTTGGGGACCACTGCTCTACACAACAATGAATGCAAGTGTCAGCTATATGAACTACTCCAGATCAGGTGGAAATTGATTTATTTTTATTTAGAATGTTGACTAGCGGCCTTTTTTCCTTATGGACTTGAAAGCAGCTTACAAACCGATAAAACACACAGGATAAAGTACAATAAAAACATGAAATCAAAATTTAAATTTACTACTCAGGACTGCTGCCAAGCTTAACAAAATGTACTCCTAAATAAAACAATTTTTGATTCCTTCCTAAAGATCTAAAGTGAGAGGGCCACACATACAGCTATACATCAGTTCTTGCTATGTGTATATTTAAGAGCAACACCTTAAAAATTGCTATTCTTTAGATCTGTGTATCAGGGACTCGATAAAATATTGGTATTCTTGATTATCTGAGTTTCAAATACCACTTTGTTATTTAGATCCATTTTATTTCTTGAAGGAGGGGATTCTGATATTATTCAGCTGTGCTGTGATTGGTGGCTTGCTGTGATTGACAAGCCAAGGAGCGAGGGAAGAAGTTCAGTTTGTTTTATCTTACAGCCTTGTTGGGAGTCAAAAAGCTGTGATGAAGCAGAGCGAAATGTGGGAGGGTTGTCGTGTGAGGAGGCTTGCAAATTCACAGCTTACCCCCACACATTTGCAAGCAGGAGGAAGCACGAGGCATCTCCATGTGGAAACAGTCAATGTACTATCTGAGAATATGGCAATGTTGGAACAGAGAATCCACTCCAAAGCACACACTCAACACAAACCAAGTCATGCACAGAACACCATGTTGCAAGGCCCATATAACTAATTTCAGAGCTCAGAATCTCACTGACTTCAACCTGGCAAGCTGAAGCTAAGCCCTAGAAGAAAGGTGCTGACAGAGAAACACAGTAAAATGCAATAGATAAAAACCCCAAAACTAGTCTTGGAAACTTTGAAACACTGGATTGTGATATTTCCTTTACTTCCAAATATTTCTGGCATTTATTGTAACACATTTACTGGTATCCCAGAAAATTCTACAGACGTGAATATACCAGTAAAATACTAATAAGGTATTTTTCATATTCATATATGCACACACACAGCCTGGATATATCCAAATGCACTTCCCTCATCTCTGTATCCCCTAGTTTATCATCAATAACACTAACATAATAATAAAACTTTCCTCAACGTGGCCAAGTTTTAAAGACTCATGATTACATCTTACATTGGAATAAACCTGTTTTAACTGATAAAATATATTATAACAGACTGGTGGACAAAAATATAGAAGTAATGCTATAATACTTACAATTATTTCTGTGGAAATGTTTGAAATATCTTTGTGGAAGAAACAGGAGATAACTGCAACACAATCACACTTAACAATAACATGAATTGTATTAATTTACTACTTTACTGCATCTGGGTTTTGTTCTGACTTATCCATTATTGACTTTAGATCCTTGCCTTTTAACCTTGGATCTTGTCATCATGGTAGAACCCAAGGGCTTCCAAGGCACAACTTAAATTCTGTTATTGCCATGGAGTAGAGTGGTAAACACCAAAGGCAGAAGAATTTCAAGCAATGTCCAATTTCTGTAACTACTGCAATTATGCTCTGACAATTACATAACTAACCTACATGATAAGCTTTGTTTCCATGGACCATTTTACATTATTTATTTATTTTTCTGCCCCTGTTGTCTGCTGTTTGTGGCACAGTATACTGTGGATTGTATAGGATGAAGTTGTGCAGTGGAGCAGCAGTGGATGCAGTTTCAGTTTCAGCTCCCAAATATATACAGAAGAATATAGCTGTTTAAAACAAATATCATTGGCCTATGAATACTTCATGTTTCTCTAAAGGTTAAAAACAAGGCGCACATGGACTTGGAATTTAAAGACTTTACATAAAGTTGATTCCAAGTGACTCATTTCTTCATCTTGTCATCTACAATATTACCAATATGTTAGTGTTTTATCTCTTACAACTCTGTTTGCTCATCTAACTTTGTTCTGTCTTTAATACGCTTCAAAGGAAATTTAGTGATTGAAGAGAGTTGAATCACACTGGTACAAGCATGAAACTAGATTTTCATTTCTGAGTGTAATCAGTCCTGAGATCTTTTTTTTTTTTTTAATGAAGCTTCATCTGCTTATAGCCAAGATTTTGAAGATATATTTGTTACTGATAAATACAGGAATTGGTAGCAAATCTTTGCCTGTGACTACTCTTTTATAGTGTCTATATCCAGAAGCAGTTGTGCCAGGCATCATGCAGAATGACAGTGTGACAGGTCAGTGGAACAAGCCTTGTTCACTAGAGCAGTTAACCAATCATGTTGCATTTGGGACTGCACAGGAGGTTGACCTTGGTGACCAATCTGCATTATATAGCCAGTTCAACTCTTTTTTGTTATGTTGGAACAAGGGAAGCACATGAAGAAGAGTTGGTTCTTGTATGCCACTTTTCTCTACCCAAAGGAGTCTCAAAGCAGCTTACATTTGTCTTCCCTTCCCTCTCCTCACAACAGACACCCTGTGAAGTAGGTGAGGCTGAGAGAGCCTTGATATTACTGCTTGGTCAGAACAACTTTATCAGTGTTGTAGCGAGCCCAAGGTCACCCAACCCAAGTTCACCCAAGAATGTGGGGGAGCACGGAATCAAACCCAGCTTGCCAGATTAGAAGTCTGCGCTTCTAACTACTACACCACCACTAGTCTCAACAGAATGCCTGTATGCTTTCCAATGTATAATTCATGCAACAGTTACCTCTAGATTAGATTTCTGTAATTTGCCCTATGTGGGCCTGGCCTTAACTTTGCTTTGAAAACTGCAAGTTGCTGTCAGAGTCCTCACGGGAATATCTTGGAGGTCTTATATTTGGCTGTGCTCTGCCAGTTGCACTGGCTTCCGGTTGACTTCCAGATTAAAGTTAAGGCATTTGCAGTCCAGGCCCTGCATACCTGAGAGATTGCCATTTTATCTATATTGCCCAAAGAGCACTGTGCTCTTCAAACTCCATTCAGTTGGTGATCCCTGCCCCCAAGGAAGTATATCTAACTTCAACCAGAGTCAGGGCATTTTCCATCCTGGCTCTCTCCTAGTGGAATAAGCTTTCAATGCAGATCCAGGCCTACAAGACAGAGCTCTTCCACCAGGCTTTTGGTTGGGGCCAGTGAATTCCAAATAATATCCACTGCCCCCCCCCCCCATTAATACCGCCCTACCGGAGTTTAGTTCCAAGAGATCTGAATGTGATATATTACTCATCTGTAGATGCTGACAATATCTTGATACTGTTTTGATATTGTTTGAACTGTGATTCATTTGAATTTTGATTTATTTGAACTGATTAGCTTTAAATTTTTATTGTTGTTATTTAATGTTGTACTCCATCCTGAGCCAGTCTCCTGGGTATGGCAGCAGATAAATCAAATAAAGAAAGAAAGAAATGTTGACCTCATTGGCTTAGCTTTGCCATTTAAATGATCAGGAGGAAAGGAAAGGCCAGGCTTTCATAGAAGGCAAAGAAGGTGGTAGGGAATGGCTGGTAAGGCTATGGTGATTTTGTAAAGGCTTGAGACAATAAGTGGAAGGAATTAAAGGGAGGAGGATAGGAAGGCAATGTTGGAACATAATAAAAGAGGAATCCTGTGGCAACCTAAGGACTTAATAAAATTATTTTACCATGAGCTTTTATGAATTGGAGTTCATGTCATCAGGCCTCATTAAAGAAGTTCTGACAAACAAAGGCTCATGCTGAAGTGATTTTGTTAGTCTTCAAGATGCCATTGGATGTTTAATTTTGTTGCTATGACTCATGTTGCTACTGCTTTGGAATGTAGAAGCAGGAAGAAGCATAGAAGTATTAGACAGGCAGGCATAGCTGAAACCAATCAGGGTTCGAAACCTCAAGATTTAAAACCTAGACAAACATGTGTTTTGGTTACAGATATTTTCTTAGGAAAGTTCAGCCGGTTAGGTTTGGCAGAAGTGCATAGCTGAGTCCATGAATATTATCTTAATTATATGTAACTGCACGCCCTTTCAATTGCTATGAAGAATTTATTCATTGGTAACATACAGTTCATTAGACAACTATATCATTTTTCCTTTTGTTAGCAGTTAAAAAAAACAGCATCAAAGTACTACATTAGAAATACTGTTAAACTATTGCTTGGTAATTTCCACATGACACGTTCATATATTGATGGTTATTTTAAGGTTAATAATAGGCTGTCTGCAGCATTTTGAGGTAGTAGCGGTGGCAATATGCTGCCCTGTGTTGGACCCCCACAATGTGGTGGACTCTGTAACCCTCTCCTCTGCAAGTCATAATATAAAAGGCATGTAGCAGCAGCTACTAGCTGCCATTCATGTTGCCCGAGCAGTAATTGTTGCTAGGCACAGGGGAGATGAACTAATAGTGGCCAGCCCCTCTAGTTTCCCTGTCCATCAGACAGCTTGCCACTGCCAGTTTTCCAATGAGACCTGCAACTATCTTCTCATCTCTCCATACCTCTTAGATCACTGACTGATCCTAGTGTCTACTGCCCATTAACAGTGTAACTATGTCACATGTTGGGTCACTGGTGCATTATCATCCTCACAAGCAGAAGAACTTTGTGGAAAATCACTGTAAAGAACGTGTTTGCTCAGCAGTGTGAGGGAGAAGAACCTCTGATTTTTTCCCCACTCTCCTTTTGCCAGTGGAAAGAATCACAGGGGAAGGGATTTTCTGTAACTGTATGAGTACATTGAAATTGTGCTCAAGTACTCAGTCAAGAACTTATATGCATGCAGGTTTTGTAACATATTTGCAAACAACCTACGAATCAATGATTCTAATCTATTTGTAGAAGATAGGCAAAAGATGGAATAACATTTCCATTAGATAATCTGGGATTTATGTTGTCTTTTCTGTATGCAGATGGTTAAGCATCTTCCATTTAGACCATCTAGTCTGGAAGAAATTAAATGAAATTACAAAATAAGTATGTGAAGAAGTATGAACTATTTGAGTAATTTTCATGTTTAGCAATAATGTTCTTTATGCTTCTCTTCTAAATGTAATTGTCTTGGATCCAAATAAACCAGAAACCACACCATTAGATCATGGTGCATGTATCCCATCCCCTACCATTCTCAAGGTCCACCCAGCCATTAAGACTAGCTTTTCAGCAGGTACAAAGGATACTGTGGGAAGGAGTGGCAAAGATTTCTTCTGTGAACTTTACGATACAAATGATTCTGATGCAGCAATGCCCAGCTGCTGTGAGGCATATCCTCTACACAGGAGGTCTTAGTACTCTTAAAAGGGGAAATTTATGAACAGAAACTTGTGACTAGGCAGAGAACTGAGTGAGTGGATGGTCCTTGTTAGATTATCAGGGAAGGCTTATATATGATTGAATCCAAGCTTTTGTAAACAGAGTTGTTAAAAGAGATTAGTAGTGCTTTGCTCTTCACACAACAATCCACTGTGACAGATGAACAGCCAGTGCCAAGGGACAGTGACACTTTAAAATAATATGGCATGAGGTATGGTGAGCTCTGGGGGGAAAAGGAGAACAGGGCAAAATTGTTCTCCTCAGTCTTGCATGGGCAGAACAGCTTATGATATGAATGGAGCAGAAGTTCACACAAGAGTGAGGGAGGCAGATTCTGGTCAACTACTTCTCTTTACTGTATAGACACCTTCTCAATGCCCACAACACCAAGTTTTGGGTTAGAAAAAGTGGAAAATGGTGGCAGATGGGCAGCAGGGCTAATCCCCATGTGTACACGATGTTGCTGCCATCCCGGCCCCCTCCCAGCCCTGACCCGAATCAGGACCTCAGATGGCCCATGGCCTCTGTTGCCACGACTGCCATTGGTGGCTAGGCTGGGGCAGGCCTGTGTGCACAGGAAGAGCCAAGCTTGGAAGGTCCAGCTTCTCCCTGGGGCTGGGGAGGGACCAGATCAGCCCCACCTGGCTCTGCAGCATTGTACAATGCTACAGGGTTGACTGGGGCTTTGTGTTCTCTTTGGCAGGAAGGCAGGATCACAGTCTCCTGCAATCCTTCCTGTACAATGAAAAAAAACCCATCACCCACCACCCACAGTGGAATTGTTCTGCTGTGGTGGTATTCCCCGGGGGAACACATTTCAGTGTTGAGGTGGTTCGTCACCCAAATGTGTCCCCTTTGTCCCCATAAACAGCAGAGCATACTGCTCCACTGCATTGCTCCGGCAGCAGCCCAGCGTGGCTGCTGCCATGCATAATCAGTGTCTGTGAAACAAAAATCTGAAAGTGATTTCATTTTTTCCATATTTACAAGTTGTTACCATTGAGCTCTCAAGCATTGTATCTGAAATCTATGAAACAGCCATGGCCAAGTGTGTAGCTTAGAACTCACAATCTTTTTTACTTTCAGTAGATCTATTGTTCCAGTCATTTACCAGAATATGTTGTAAATTCTTTCAGAGCTGACAGTTAAAGTATTTCCTTTCTTTTATTCCTGTACATGTACTAATCAGTGTTTCCCCATTTAAAGAGATACCTAGTGCAGATATTTCATGAACAACTGTAAGTTAAATATTGGTAGAGTTGACCAGGTCTCACTGAGGTTTACCTGAACGAACCTTGCAGGTTTGTCCTGATATCAGAGTTAAACAGCACTTTTAAAAGAGTTGCTGGATCTCTGCCTAGAAGAACACAAACAAGGTTGTCAGGATTGTGCAGCCTTCTCTCTGTCCCTAGAACACAGTCTGGCAGATACTCAAGCATCCTGGCTGACAATAGATATGGAGCCTGACCTGGGATAATGACAATGCTGACTTGTTGACTTTCATCTCTAGATGGATGTGCTTTGCCACAAGGGCTATTGCTGATTCTGTGGCACTCTCCCAACCTACCCCCCAACACATTTAGAAAAAGAGTTATTTTTTATACCATGCTTTTCACTACCCTGAAGGAGTCTCAAAGCAGTTTAGAATCGCCATCCCTTCCTCTCTTAGTCCAACCCTGTGATATAGGTGGGGCTTAGAGAGATCTGACTAGCCCAAGGTTATCCTGCTGGTTACATGTGGAGGAGTGGGGAATCAAATCTAGTTGTCCAGATTAGAGGCTGCTAACCACTACATCACCCTGGCCCATTCCACACAAGGTTCAATGCGGCAAATTGCTTACGGAAAGAAAAAATGCAATTTTAAATAGAGGAATTCCGCGTAACGCATACCTGCCTTTGTAGTGGAATCCAGTTGCGTTTCAATCATTTCCCACAGGTTTCCGGTCTCGCCAAAAATCGCTATAAAGCAAGTGATTTTTTCCATGCTTTGTCCCGCCCTGGCCGTCAATCAAACGAACAGCCAATAGGCGGTTGTTACCATGCTCCGGAAAAGCCCCTTTGCCTTTAAGAACAGGTTTAAAAAAAAAACAAAAAAACGTTGCAATGAATATGCCTTGATTCCTTGATTCCTTGCTTCCTTCTAACGTAGAGACCCATCTAGCTGGCAGCTAGCATGTGAGCTGCCGATTCATCATTGCCATGCTCCCCCGAGTGAAAAAAAAATCCCCCCCCTGTGCACTGGTGCAGTTTTCGGGCAAAAATAAAAGGAACTAGCAAACGGGGCTTTGTTGTGCTTGGTGACTTGAGGGGAGCTTTAAAGCAGCTCTGTTGAGGGACTGCAGCCAGAGAAGCCTTGCTGAATGAATGAAGGCTCGCCAGTTTGTTGTTCTCCACTCGCTCCAAGAAAAAAAAAAAGGCGATCGCTTCGCCAGAAGTTCAGAGGAGAGAGCCAGGGGGAGGGACTTTGCTGAAACCGCAACAATGGGAACGCACAGAACTTTTTCGCTAGTGTGGCAGATTGTGTCCCTGGAAGCGCTACAATGAAGAGCTTTTAGTGGGACTGTTTCAGGAGTGTGGCAGATTGTGTACGACGTCGTGCATAACTGTATATTAGTAGCGATTACAATTTTCCACACTCCTGCTACATTAAACTTGTGCAGAATGGACCCCTGTTTCACCACCAGACTGTTGAAATGTTGGGGATGCAAGGTCAGCTGTTTACTGTGAGGCATCCTCTACTTTTGAGGTGAAAGGGGCATTACGACATCAGGCTAGGATGTCACATTCATTTAATTTGATTTTGGAATGTTCTATAACTTTGGCTAACTCATACGAACTACTGTAAAATAATATTATTCATTGCTTTCCTTTGCTGGCTTCAACCATTTCCTGGCTAGCTCTTTAAGCATACAGACAGATTTACATAGTGTTTTGCTCCGGGCCCACACATAGCTATGCAACTTGCTTGTATGAATATTGATCTTTCTGAAATTTATTCAGAGAATCATTTTCAGGTTTTGTTAATAAACCGTACTGTCATTTTTCAGCAAATTGATTGCAGCAAGCCATAAAATAAAGGCCGTATAATATTTCCAGTAGGGTTGAGGGAATGAGGTATTGTTGCCATCCTTTCAAAGACAGCCTGGAATATTATCTGAGGCATGCTACATATTACTAATCACCACATATTTGGGGGTTATTTGAAAAGAGAACCATCTCCATAGTTATTCATTCTTTTGTGCCTTTGGAGTCATGTAGATAATGACTAGCTCTTTTTTGGCATTTTTAATACCTTAAGGTTGTTAATTCAAGGCTAGGTGATCCCCAGAATATTTGACTTGAATCTTCCAGATTCCCACGCTGGGCCACTGGAATAATAATTTAAAACTCCAAGTCTGCACTGGAATGTAAGCAGTTAAGATTTGTGATACAGTAGGCCATTTCAGACATGGAAAGACCAGCACCCATGGCGGAGGTGTAAGGGGCAGTCTCACAGGTGCCAAGGTGCCATGTGCAGCAACCTAGCCTCTTCGCTGTAGGTTGTGGCAAGAGAGCTTCCCACCCGTCCACCCTGTTATCATGCTTTGTTATATTTTCTTCTTGTCTTGTCACAGCTGCAGAGGAAAGGGGCATGAGTAGACCAATTTCCAGAGACCAATTTGCGTACTAGGACCCTGAGGTAAGGGGGGTCTCAGTAAGAGATCAGCTACACACCGGGTGCAATCTTACCCGGCTGAGAAGGCCAGGGTCTTGGAGCCAGGAGGATGCAATAGTTGGGTAAGGTGGGCACCAAGCAACCATAAAGGCTTCCTCCCCAAGGAGGTTCTCTGGGGCAAGGGAACTGCCCTCCCAGCTGGGATGGGGGACCCAGGGAGTCCTTGGAGCCCCTGGTAGTGGTCAGAAAGCTGCATGCGGTTTGCTCTTTCTCATGCCAACTCTCAGATCATATGGTTGACGTTCAATAAAAGCTGTGGACTTTTTATTGCCAAAAAAGAAACCTGAGTCTCATCTTGACTGGCCCTATGCCACCCTGCCAGACAACAGGAATGTGTGACTTTCATTCATGTGATTGACAGACTATTTCTGCTAAACATACCAGAGACCTGCCAAATTTTATGTAAAATCCTTACGTTCTTCAGGAACTAGTTGACTCCTTTATTTTTATTGAGGTCAAAAATTCTTGAAGAAAGGAAGCTGAAATGTAAAAAGCACGCAGTACTGTCTTTGACCGTTTATGTACTGGAGGTTTCATGCCAGGCTGCAGGCTGGAGTTTTAATTGTGGCAGGTTGCCCCACCTCTTCCTGTATCCACATGGGGGAACATTTCGCCCGGTGCAACTCCTCTGCCCCCGATTTGTGCCCTGCATGGGAGCTGGGGCAGTGAAGTCCCCAATGCATAAACAGTCTTTGTGGGGAAAATTCCTGACTATATTTCCCTGAGAGAGAGAAAAAAAACCATAACAAGTTGTTTCTGTATAGTTGGTATATGTATAAAATGGCTGTCATATTATTGTTTGGTTTTTTTTGTAGGAAGTTTAGTCTAAAATAGAAGAGTCTCATATTCTTCACCTCTCATCTGTACACAGCCCGTGGCGCCACGGGCGCCACGGACTGTATAAAGGAGTAAGGGGTGGTGAGGGAGGAGTTAGGGCGGGACCGGTCCGGGATAAAAACTCGGAGGGGTCCAATCAGGAGCCGTGAAGCGGCTCCTGATTGGCCCCTCCAAGTGTCCATCCCGGCCCAAGCAGGCAATGGGGAGCCGCGCGAAGCGCGGCTCCCCATTCCCTGCTTCACTGTGCTCCCTGCCTGGCGGACTGACGCGGCTGCCGGGGACTCTTGTCCGTTCTTCCGACGGACCTCTCAAAATGGCCGCCGCCCCCGACAGCCGCCTCCGCCGCCGCCAGCTGGCCGCCGCCGAAAATGGCCGCCGCAGCCGCAGCTCCAAGCCGGCACGCCCACGAGAGCAGCTCCAAGCCGGCACGCCCACGAGAGCCAGCAGAAAAACATTAACCCTGTAGGAGCCTTTCGCAGCTCCAAGCCGAGAGCCAGCAGAAAAAAAAACCCTGTAGGAGAATTTCGCAGCTCCAAGCCGAGAGCCAGCAGAAAGAAAAACCCTGTAGGAGCCTTTCACAGCTCCAAGCCGAGAGCCAGCAGAAAAAAAACCCTGTAGGAGCCTTTCGCAGCTCCAAGCCGAGAGCCAGCAGAAAAAAAACCCTGTAGGAGCCTTTCGCAGCTCCAAGCCGAGAGCCAGCAGAAAAAAAAACCCTGTAGGAGTCTTTCGCAGCTCCAAGCCGAGAGCCAGCAGAAAAAAAACCCTGTAGGAGCCTTTCGCAGCTCCAAGCCGAGAGCCAGCAGAAAAAAAACCCTGTAGGAGCCTTTCGCAGCTCCAAGCCGAGAGCCAGCAGAAAGAAAAACCCTGTAGGAGCCTTTCGCAGCTCCAAGCCGAGAGCCAGCAGAAAAAAAAACCCTGTAGGAGTCTTTCGCAGCTCCAAGCCGAGAGCCAGCAGAAAAAAAACCCTGTAGGAGTCTTTCGCAGCTCCAAGCCGAGAGCCAGCAGAAAAAAAAACCCTGTAGGAGTCTTTCCCAGCTCCAAGCCGAGAGCCAGCAGAAAAAAAAACCCTGTAGGAGTCTTTCGCAGCTCCAAGCCGAGAGCCAGCAGAAAAAAAAACCCTGTAGGAGCCTTTCGCAGCTCCAAGCCGAGAGCCAGCAGAAAAAAAAACCCTGTAGGAGCCTTTCGCAGCTCCAAGCCGAGAGCCAGCAGAAAAAAAACCCTGTAGGAGCCTTTCGCAGCTCCAAGCCGAGAGCCAGCAGAAAAAAAACCCTGTAGGAGCCTTTCGCAGCTCCAAGCCGAGAGCCAGCAGAAAAAAAAACCCTGTAGGAGTCTTTCGCAGCTCCAAGCCGAGAGCCAGCAGAAAGAAAAACCCTGTAGGAGCCTTTCGCAGCTCCAAGCCGAGAGCCAGCAGAAAAAAAAACCCTGTAGGAGCCTTTCGCAGCTCCAAGCCGAGAGCCAGCAGAAAAAAAAACCCTGTAGGAGCCTTTCGCAGCTCCAAGCCGAGAGCCAGCAGAAAGAAAAACCCTGTAGGAGCCTTTCCCAGCTCCAAGCCGAGAGCCAGCAGAAAAAAAACCCTGTAGGAGCCTTTCCCAGCTCCAAGCCGAGAGCCAGCAGAAAAAAAACCCTGTAGGAGCCTTTCCCAGCTCCAAGCCGAGAGCCAGCAGAAAAAAAACCCTGTAGGAGCCTTTCCCAGCTCCAAGCCGAGAGCCAGCAGAAAAAAAACCCTGTAGGAGCCTTTCGCAGCTCCAAGCCGGCACGCCCACGAGAGCCAGCAGAAAAGCATTAACCCTGTAGGAGCCTTTCGCAGCTCCAAGCCGAGAGCCAGCAGAAAAAAAAACCCTGTAGGAGTCTTTCGCTGCTCCAAGCCGAGAGCCAGCAGAAAAAAAAACCCTGTAGGAGTCTTTCGCTGCTCCAAGCCGAGAGCCAGCAGAAAAAAAAACCCTGTAGGAGTCTTTCGCTGCTCCAAGCCGAGAGCCAGCAGAAAAAAAAACCCTGTAGGAGTCTTTCGCTGCTCCAAGCCGAGAGCCAGCAGAAAAAAAAACCCTGTAGGAGCCTTTCGCAGCTCCAAGCCGAGAGCCAGCAGAAAAAAAAACCCTGTAGGAGTCTTTCGCAGCTCCAAGCCGAGAGCCAGCAGAAAAAAAACCCTGTAGGAGCCTTTCCCAGCTCCAAGCCGAGAGCCAGCAGAAAAAAAACCCTGTAGGAGCCTTTCCCAGCTCCAAGCCGAGAGCCAGCAGAAAAAAAACCCTGTAGGAGCCTTTCGCAGCTCCAAGCCGAGAGGCAGCAGAAAAAAAAACCCTGTAGGAGTCTTTCGCAGCTCCAAGCCGAGAGCCAGCAGAAAAAAAACCCTGTAGGAGCCTTTCGCAGCTCCAAGCCGAGAGCCAGCAGAAAAAAAACCCTGTAGGAGCCTTTCCCAGCTCCAAGCCGAGAGCCAGCAGAAAAAAAACCCTGTAGGAGCCTTTCGCAGCTCCAAGCCGGCACGCCCACGAGAGCCAGCAGAAAAGCATTAACCCTGTAGGAGCCTTTCGCAGCTCCAAGCCGAGAGCCAGCAGAAAAAAAAACCCTGTAGGAGTCTTTCGCTGCTCCAAGCCGAGAGCCAGCAGAAAAAAAAACCCTGTAGGAGTCTTTCGCTGCTCCAAGCCGAGAGCCAGCAGAAAAAAAAAACCCTGTAGGAGTCTTTCGCTGCTCCAAGCCGAGAGCCAGCAGAAAAAAAAACCCTGTAGGAGCCTTTCGCAGCTCCAAGCCGAGAGCCAGCAGAAAAAAAAACCCTGTAGGAGTCTTTCGCAGCTCCAAGCCGAGAGCCAGCAG
Organism: Paroedura picta; assembly: GCF_049243985.1. Lineage (NCBI taxonomy): Eukaryota > Metazoa > Chordata > Lepidosauria > Squamata > Gekkonidae > Paroedura > Paroedura picta. The sequence goes on along the minus strand of NC_135370.1, from coordinate 86,479,609 downwards.
AAAAAAACCCTGTAGGAGCCTTTCCCAGCTCCAAGCCGAGAGCCAGCAGAAAAAAAACCCTGTAGGAGCCTTTCCCAGCTCCAAGCCGAGAGCCAGCAGAAAAAAAACCCTGTAGGAGCCTTTCGCAGCTCCAAGCCGAGAGGCAGCAGAAAAAAAAACCCTGTAGGAGTCTTTCGCAGCTCCAAGCCGAGAGCCAGCAGAAAAAAAACCCTGTAGGAGCCTTTCGCAGCTCCAAGCCGAGAGCCAGCAGAAAAAAAAACCCTGTAGGAGTCTGTAGGAGCCTTTCCCAGCTCCAAGCCGAGAGCCAGCAGAAAAAAAACCCTGTAGGAGCCTTTCCCAGCTCCAAGCCGAGAGCCAGCAGAAAAAAAACCCTGTAGGAGCCTTTCGCAGCTCCAAGCCGGCACGCCCACGAGAGCCAGCAGAAAAGCATTAACCCTGTAGGAGCCTTTCGCAGCTCCAAGCCGAGAGCCAGCAGAAAAAAAAACCCTGTAGGAGTCTTTCGCTGCTCCAAGCCGAGAGCCAGCAGAAAAAAAAACCCTGTAGGAGCCTTTCGCAGCTCCAAGCCGAGAGCCAGCAGAAAAAAAAACCCTGTAGGAGTCTTTCGCTGCTCCAAGCCGAGAGCCAGCAGAAAAAAAACCCTGTAGGAGCCTTTCGCAGCTCCAAGCCGAGAGGCAGCAGAAAAAAAAACCCTGTAGGAGTCTTTCGCAGCTCCAAGCCGAGAGCCAGCAGAAAGAAAAACCCTGTAGGAGCCTTTCCCAGCTCCAAGCCGAGAGCCAGCAGAAAAAAAACCCTGTAGGAGCCTTTCCCAGCTCCAAGCCGAGAGCCAGCAGAAAAAAAACCCTGTAGGAGCCTTTCCCAGCTCCAAGCCGAGAGCCAGCAGAAAAAAAACCCTGTAGGAGCCTTTCGCAGCTCCAAGCCGGCACGCCCACGAGAGCCAGCAGAAAAGCATTAACCCTGTAGGAGCCTTTCGCAGCTCCAAGCCGAGAGCCAGCAGAAAAAAAAACCCTGTAGGAGTCTTTCGCTGCTCCAAGCCGAGAGCCAGCAGAAAAAAAAACCCTGTAGGAGTCTTTCGCTGCTCCAAGCCGAGAGCCAGCAGAAAAAAAAACCCTGTAGGAGTCTTTCGCTGCTCCAAGCCGAGAGCCAGCAGAAAAAAAAACCCTGTAGGAGTCTTTCGCTGCTCCAAGCCGAGAGCCAGCAGAAAAAAAAACCCTGTAGGAGCCTTTCGCAGCTCCAAGCCGAGAGCCAGCAGAAAAAAAAACCCTGTAGGAGTCTTTCGCAGCTCCAAGCCGAGAGCCAGCAGAAAAAAAACCCTGTAGGAGCCTTTCCCAGCTCCAAGCCGAGAGCCAGCAGAAAAAAAACCCTGTAGGAGCCTTTCCCAGCTCCAAGCCGAGAGCCAGCAGAAAAAAAACCCTGTAGGAGCCTTTCGCAGCTCCAAGCCGAGAGGCAGCAGAAAAAAAAACCCTGTAGGAGTCTTTCGCAGCTCCAAGCCGAGAGCCAGCAGAAAAAAAACCCTGTAGGAGCCTTTCGCAGCTCCAAGCCGAGAGCCAGCAGAAAAAAAACCCTGTAGGAGCCTTTCCCAGCTCCAAGCCGAGAGCCAGCAGAAAAAAAACCCTGTAGGAGCCTTTCGCAGCTCCAAGCCGGCACGCCCACGAGAGCCAGCAGAAAAGCATTAACCCTGTAGGAGCCTTTCGCAGCTCCAAGCCGAGAGCCAGCAGAAAAAAAAACCCTGTAGGAGTCTTTCGCTGCTCCAAGCCGAGAGCCAGCAGAAAAAAAAACCCTGTAGGAGTCTTTCGCTGCTCCAAGCCGAGAGCCAGCAGAAAAAAAAACCCTGTAGGAGTCTTTCGCTGCTCCAAGCCGAGAGCCAGCAGAAAAAAAAACCCTGTAGGAGCCTTTCGCAGCTCCAAGCCGAGAGCCAGCAGAAAAAAAAACCCTGTAGGAGTCTTTCGCAGCTCCAAGCCGAGAGCCAGCAGAAAAAAACCCTGTAGGAGCCTTTCCCAGCTCCAAGCCGAGAGCCAGCAGAAAAAAAACCCTGTAGGAGCCTTTCCCAGCTCCAAGCCGAGAGCCAGCAGAAAAAAAACCCTGTAGGAGCCTTTCGCAGCTCCAAGCCGAGAGGCAGCAGAAAAAAAAACCCTGTAGGAGTCTTTCGCAGCTCCAAGCCGAGAGCCAGCAGAAAAAAAACCCTGTAGGAGCCTTTCGCAGCTCCAAGCCGAGAGCCAGCAGAAAAAAAAACCCTGTAGGAGTCTGTAGGAGCCTTTCCCAGCTCCAAGCCGAGAGCCAGCAGAAAAAAAACCCTGTAGGAGCCTTTCCCAGCTCCAAGCCGAGAGCCAGCAGAAAAAAAACCCTGTAGGAGCCTTTCCCAGCTCCAAGCCGGCACGCCCACGAGAGCCAGCAGAAAAGCATTAACCCTGTAGGAGCCTTTCGCAGCTCCAAGCCGAGAGCCAGCAGAAAAAAAAACCCTGTAGGAGTCTTTCGCTGCTCCAAGCCGAGAGCCAGCAGAAAAAAAAACCCTGTAGGAGCCTTTCGCAGCTCCAAGCCGAGAGCCAGCAGAAAAAAAAACCCTGTAGGAGTCTTTCGCTGCTCCAAGCCGAGAGCCAGCAGAAAAAAAACCCTGTAGGAGCCTTTCGCAGCTCCAAGCCGAGAGGCAGCAGAAAAAAAAACCCTGTAGGAGTCTTTCGCAGCTCCAAGCCGAGAGCCAGCAGAAAGAAAAACCCTGTAGGAGCCTTTCCCAGCTCCAAGCCGAGAGCCAGCAGAAAAAAAACCCTGTAGGAGCCTTTCCCAGCTCCAAGCCGAGAGCCAGCAGAAAAAAAACCCTGTAGGAGCCTTTCCCAGCTCCAAGCCGAGAGCCAGCAGAAAAAAAAACCCTGTAGGAGCCTTTCCCAGCTCCAAGCCGAGAGCCAGCAGAAAGAAAAACCCTGTAGGAGCCTTTCGCAGCTCCAAGCCGCCACGCCCACGAGAGCCAGCAGAAAAGCATTAACCCTGTAGGAGCCTTTCGCAGCTCCAAGCCGAGAGGCAGCAGAAAAAAAAAACCCCTGGAGGAGCCTTTCGCCGCTTCAAGCCGGCGCCCTGGGAGCCCCGGCAGCCGCCCACAGCGCAGCTGCTGGGTGCTCCCTGCCCTCATGGCCCCAGAACACAATGGAGCCGCCGGGAAAGCCGCAGAAGAACAAAAAAATGCAGAGGAGCCGCCACAGCCCAGCGCACCACACCTGGGACTCCCCGGCAAAAACTACGAGACGCCGAGGAGCCGCCGCCCGCCTCCTCCTTCAGGTAGCCTGTCCCTCGCTCTGTCCCTCGCCTGCCGCTCGCTCTGGTCCCCACCTGCTAGCGCCCATTGTCTTCTTCATACAATGGGCTTTTTTACTAGTATTTAATAAATTACTATACCAGTTTAAGTGTTGTATAATTCCCTTGAATATACTAGGAAACATAATTGCTTCAGTAATTTTAATGCAACATCTTCTCAAACAGTATTTTTCTGTTGACTTGCATTCTTCAACACAGAATCACAGAATAATAGAATCATAGAGAGAACAACTCTGCTCCATCCTCAATATGGCAGCCTTTTAAATACTTGGAGATGGTTATCAAATCCCTTCTCAGTCGTCTCCTTATAGGTTAAACAGACCAAGCTCCCCCAACCTTTCTTCATATATCTTGGTCTCCAAACCCCTCACCATCTTTGTTGCCCTCCTCTGGACATGCTCCAGTTTGTCTACATCCCTCTTCAACTGGGGTGCCCAAAACTGAACACAGGACTCCAAGTGAGGCCGAACCAGAGCAGAGTAAAGTGGTACCATCACCTCCCGTGATCTGGACATCACTCCATTTGATACAGCCCAAAATCCCATTTGCCTTTTTAGCCACCGAGTCACATTGCTGACTCATGCTCAATGTATGGTCTACTAAGCCTCCTAGATCCTTTTTGCATATACTACTGCCAAGACAAGTCTCCCACAACCTATTCTGGTATAGGTGATTTTTCCTATCTAAATGCAGACTTTTACATTTTTCCTTATTGAATTTCATTTTATTATGTTTATTATGTTCTTGGGCCTATCAAGATCATGCTGTATTCTTGGGCCTATTGAGATCATGCTGTATTCTGATTCTATCTTTTGTTGTGTTTGTTACCCCTCCCAGTTTAGTATCATCTGCAAATTTAATAAGTACACCCTCTAATCCCTCATACAGATAATGTATAAATATGTTGAACAACACAGGCCCCAGGACAGATCCCTGGGGCACTCCATTTGTCGCTCTTCTTCAAGAGGATGCTGAACCATTAACAAGTACCTTTTGGGTATGATCTGTCAACCAGTTCTCCATCCTCCTGACAGAATTAGGATCCATACCGCATTTTACCAACTTGTCAACAAGAATATGATATGGAACCTTATCAAAAGCTTTACTGAAATCCAGATAAACCATGTCCACAGCATTCCCCTGATCCATCAAAGTAGTCAGTTTCTCGAAAAAAGAGATAAGGTTGGTCTGACATTTTCTTGAAAAACCCATGCTGAGTCTTAGAAATCACAGGTTTCTATTCCAGCTGCTCAAGGACCGACTGTTTGATGATTTGTTCCAAAATTTTGCCAGCTACAGCTGACAAGCTTGTGGGTTGGTAATTACCTGGATCCTCCTTTTTCCCTTTCTTGAAGATGGGGGCAACATTCGCCCACCTCCAATCATCTAGCACCTCACTTGTTCTCCAAGAAGTGTCAAAAAGAATGGACAGAGATTCAGAGATTACATCTGCAAGTTCTTTTAGTACACTTGGATGCAATTCATCTGGCCCAGAAGACTTTGTTTCATTTAAAGAAACTAGGTGATTATAGACTACGCCCACAGTGATCCTTGGCCACCATTCCCATCCCCCCTTGTTGTGATATGTTGCCACATTGAGCACTATTTCCATCAGAAGGGAAGACTGAGGAGAAATATGAGTTAAGCAGTTCAGCCATTTCTTCATCATCTGCAACAGCTTGTGCTGCTAATACATAGGCAAGGGTTAGAGGGCAAAGATTAGGTGGGGATTGTCCAGACTTCATTTCTGGACAGCGGCATGCAGCACCTCCTGACTGGCCCGGACCCGCTGCCACCGGCCTACAAATGCCCGGTTAGGGGCAATCTGGAGCACTTGCTTCCAGTTTGCCCTGGCTGTTGTCGGGAGAGGAAGTAAATGGGGCTCCCAGGGGGAGGGAGAAATAGTGGGGTGGGAGGGTGACCTGCACTCCCCCCTAGGGCCAAGAAGCCCTGGAGCAGCCTCACAGAGGTTGCAACAGGGCTTCTTGGCCTACCAGTGAGTACCACCAGGAGGGCTCTTGGGGGTGGCTGGGAGGGAGGGGGAGTGGTAGCCACATACCCCACCCCCTAAAGCCCCACTGTGGGCTTCATGGCCCTCGGCAGGCCTCAGGGTGGCTGGGAGGGAGAGGGGAATGCCAGCCGCCTTCTCCCTGCCCCCTATGGCCCAGACGTGGCCTCTGCGGCCCTCTGCAGAGCTCTGGGGGATGGCTGGGAGGAAGAGGGAATGCCAACTACATCCTCCCCCACCCTAAATCCCTATTGTGGCCTCTGCTGCTGCAGTCCTCAGTGGGGCTCTTGGGGAAGGCAGGGAGGGAGAGGAGAATGGCTGCTCCCTCCCTCCACCCCCACATCAACACGCCGGCCCTATGCAATGGGCTTTAATCTTAGTCTGTTTTAATTTCACTTTCTTGTCTTTGCAGTGGTCCTACAGAGACCCTACTCTTTTTCTTCTTTGAAACATGGTACTTTTGCATTCTTTAAGCAAAGCTGCTATTTTATATACAATACTAGTAATCAAGCCCGCTGTAACGAATACAGCGGGCGCTAAGTTAGGGAGCCCCCGGCAGTCAGGCAGAGTGCGGCTTCCGGGGGCTCCCTTGGCCATCGGCCTGATGTGGAGAGAGGCGCTTCACGCCTCTCACCGCGTCAGGCCGCCGGGCAGGGAGCCCCTGGCAGCCCCACTCCGCGTGACTGCCGGGGGCTCCCTGGGTCGGCGGCCTGACGCATCGGGAGGCACTTTGCACCTACCGACGCGTCAAGCCGCCAGCAAGGAAGCAACTGCGAGCCGCACTCCGCGCGGCTTGCAGTTGCTTCCTTGTCGGAAGGGCGGGACTCGGCCAGGCGAATTGGCCCGGCCAATGGTCTGTCCGGAGGAAGGGGCCAATCAGACCCCTTCCTCATCACGGACTAATCCCGCCCTAACTCCTCCCACAGAGCGCTTAGCGCTTTATTTAGTCCGCTGTGCCCGCGGCGCCGCAGGCGTCTTAAGGATTAGCGTGACAACTGTTGGGAAGAATAGTCTCCCCCCCCCAATCTAACTCTTTTTAAATAGGCTTGTAAGATGTTTTCAGATGTAATACAGAGAATGAAAAGTTATTCAACAGAATCAAAAATGTTCTCTCCAATATAATAAATATTCTGGAAGACCATTCACTTAAAGAGTACCTGATTTAAGCAGTAAAATACCTGATCTCTTCATCACTCCTATGTTTTAATTACTTATACCTGCACACATGCTGGATCAGCTTCTGTCTTGCTGATCAGCTGCAACTAGGGAGCTGATCATTTCCTGAGCTGTTCAGGTATGACCATTTAGTACAATGTAATAGTTTTCCTTCAGGATTAGTTGACTTTCTTGCAGTTACCGCTGCCATACTTCTGCCACTTCCTCCAAAAATAAAAGGCACATAGTAAAAAGGGGGGGGGGAGATTGCAGTCAGGCTTACTACTCAAGTCTCTCACTGTACCTTCAGTGTCTGCCCATGAATCTTAAATAGATTCTGCTAGTTACACAGGTGAAAAGAAGCTGACAAGCATTTTATTCAATGTCAGCCTTTTAATGGGTACATTCAACTGTGCAATTGCAAAGGGAGAATGAATGACACGTGAGTTAAAAAGATCCAAATGACAATGATCTCAGAAGATATTACTTCTCTCTAATAAATCAGATTACTTAGTTATTTGACTAAATATAGCAGCTGCAAGCTGTCACAACCAAGCAGCTAATGTCTAGGGGCAAAGTTGCTCAACATGGTTCTATGTGCAAGACAAACTTCTCTGAAGAACATTGACGTGATCCAATCATATACTTGCCTTCCATATAATCAGGGGTGCTTGAATGAGGTATGTTTGCCTGACAAACAGGTTTGCTGTGAAGATTTCAGTATGCCTTATTTTAACCTGTGATTAAATAATAAATTAGGGTGTAAGATTCCAATATAAAATATCTCCTAGATTAAGGATGTAAAGAGCAAACCTTATAGGGAATTAAAAGACTCTAATTATAAAGAGGATATAATACCATTGGCTTCAACTGAACTTGAGGTGAGCATTCATAGTATTTTGCTCACCCTTAGTTTTCAGTAGAAAATAATAACAAGGGCCTATTTATCCTGGCTTGCACCTGCCCATCTGTTTTCAGGGTGCTTTAAAAATAAATGCCATAGTAATTCTGAATCTATTTTACATATAAAGTTTTCATACAAATGATAAATTGTAATAAACACCCTTTTGCACTTTTTTTCCTGCTGAGAAGGAAGTTATACCCTCTTTCTCCCTCTGGTGGCAAACAGTAGTTTACCTTGCCTTTAAGGTAATCTTAGCCACAAAAACATAACAGATTTTTTTGTTGTTGCTCTGTGATTCCAGAAGGACCTGTGCTGCCTCCTTGGTGATTTATTTTTGATTGATCTGGTATATGGATCAAACCATTTGCACTGTTCAGAAGATTAGCATTACACATGTTTGGAAATCATGTTTGAAGTTATATATATTAAAGTGTTGTTATTCATTAAAGTGTTGTTTCAATTGAAGATTATGGGGGGAGGGGGATCAGGATTCTCCCTTATTGTTATTCCTGATCTGTGAAGGTCAAAGATAGCCTGTTTATTAGCATCCCAAGGGCAAACAGAACACTGTTGGAAACAGAACACTGGGTTTGTTGGTCTTTGATGAGCCAGAGAAATGTGATTCTTATTACCCTCTTGCCTAACCATGGGCATTCTTTGTCATTCAGCAGGCTCCCTTAGTGCTTTGTGTTAGGATTTGGGTCATGTGTTAGAGTTGACGTGCACTGACGTTAAAACCAGTGTCTCACTTCTGGGTTAGAGGTGACATAGAGATACTAAGAAGACTTGAGCCAAGAAGTTCATTCACAGTCCTTTTGCTGCGGCTTGTTTGAGGCCTGGGCTGATTCTGCACGTACTTTGTTTATTCCATTGTGGATCCTGCTGAATTCAGATTGATTTGAACTCGGGTGTTCCTCTATCCTGACCCCCCATTGAAACAGAAAAATGTTCTGAACATGATTAGGGAAGCTCAGAAGGGGGGAAGGGGTCCAAGCACAGCATGAGCCTCTTTCTTTTCTCGAAGGGGGGGGGGGAAGAGGATTGGAGATAGCAGAGAAGGTGTAGTAAATCCAAGAGGAAAATCTCTGCTGAGAGAAGTTAGGGCTTCTGGAGCCTCTGCTGAGAGAAGTTAGGGTCTGCTGAGAGAAGTTAGAGCTTCCCCTTTAATGGAAGCTTGCAACCTGGGAACAAGGAAGCTTTTGAACTGATGCTCTGGCCAATCAGGGCTTTTCTATAGTGTTGGAGGCTTGAGGCAGCAAGTTAGTTCAGAAAAAGCAGAGAGCTGCATGTTTACTTATGTCGATTTTTCAGATATATCCACTCCAGGATGTTACGGGGAAAGGTAAGGTCACTCTGGATCAGTCAGAGGGAAAATTTAAATCGCCCAAAAATTAAAATGGAAATTGCATTCAGTGTAGATGACAGGGATGAATCGACCTGGGACTGGAATAAAAGCTCTGTGCAGATTCAGCACCAGTTAATCTCAAAGCCAAACATATGAGAAACCATCCAGATGATGGTGAGCTCAGTGCTTGTGTGTAGATGCGTTCCATATGCTTGATAAAGCCCCCTTCCTCTGCTGCCTACAAGTACACACAAGCATCCACACAGGCAGCTTGATGGGCTCCTAGGGGGAATGCAAAATCCAGAGCACCATCCAGTTGCATCAAGATAAGAAGGAGGTCTAGATGGGAAAGTGGAAGTAGGAATAGGCCTCTTATTATTCCATGTGGCCCATTGCTCTGCCTGCATGCTAACAGGCAGGATATAGCAGGAAACAGGGTTCTATAGAATGAGTGGGAATTCTTCCTGCTTAGATATTGTGCCTGGATTGCACTGGATTGTGCCTGTGGATTCCACAGAAATGAAAATGATGTGATCTACTAAACATTTAAAAAGAAGGCATTCTTTACTAGAGTAATGTTACACCTCAGTGGAGTTCTCATGCATACTGGCACACAATCTTATAAAATGCCAATCAGTCACAGGGTGCAGCAATGCAGGGCTACAGAAGTCCTGCTCATTTGAAATGATGAATCAGTCACCATCTTTACTAATGAAAAAAGTAATGTTTAACTTGCTGTTTCTTCGCAAGATATCGAAGGTTTGCTTCCTAGATGATTTCTTTTTGTTCCTTTAAGTTAAAGGTAAAGGTAAAGGTATCCCCTGTGCAAGCACCGAGTCATGTCTGACCCTTGGGGTGACGCCCTCTAGCGTTTTCATGGCAGACTCAATACGGGGTGGTTTGCCAGTGCCTTCCCCAGTCATTACCGTTTACCCCCCAGCAAGCTGGGTCCTCATTTTACCGACCTCGGAAGGATGGAAGGCTGAGTCAACCTTGAGCCGGCTGCTGGGATTGAACTCCCAGCCTCATGGGCAAAGCTTTCAGACGGCTGCCTTACCACTCTGCGCCTCAAGAGGCTCTTTCCTTTATCTTGACCTTTTATCAAAAACATTTCAAATCTTGCAGAAAGCATATTATATTTATACAAAATAACAAATCCTATGATACACAAATGAAATGATATAATGGCATAAAGGACAATAAAGACAGTTCAGAGTAAATTAGAAAGAAAAAATAAAATGAAGGAAAGAGCAGAAGTACATACTGGGAAAAGACTAGGGCTTGGCTTGGGAATGGTTCAGTACAGATAGGGTATAAATATGCAATAATAATATACTGCAAGTGGAAGGCCCATGTGGAAGACTCACATAGAAATCTCATTTCACTACTCCCTTCTTTACTTCTTTTCTTCTTTCTCTTCCCCGGAAGGCCCTGCCTCTACTCCCTCATCTAATAGTGGTAGGCACAACTATTGAGTCAGCAACCATGAACCCATTTGGTAGTGAGATACAGTCTTGGCATTTTCCCACTCCCTAGTAAGTGGGGGTCAGTCAGCAGTGGATGCTGGATTCCTTCTTGCAAAGCAGGGAATGCATGATCATAGCTGCATCTGTAAATGTAGAAACAAGCTGGGTAAATGTTACCTTGGAGCTTTCACACTTCTCAGAAGTGGGGTGAGCATAACAAGATTATTTTCAAAACGTGTCAAAAATTACCTCTTTCACATGCCAATTCAAGAATAAACCAACTATACAGAGCACTCAAAAATGAAACTGATAAGAGTTTTATTCCTATAAGCTTTTTTAAAATGCATTTTGGCATTCAGCAAAACAAGTTCAACAACTGCAAATCCACCCAAAGTGTTTACTGATGACAAACACAATGCGACTCTTAAGCATACACAAAAATTGAGAGACGATTAGTCAACTAATCTTTCAAGAAATAACACTTCACATGAAGCTCAACAAATAAAAGTCATGGAATTTCCGTTGTTGCTCAAACTAAGATCCACTCATCTGCCACCCAGACCCAAAAAGCAGTTCCAGAATAAGAAAGCCAGAGCTGGGGTGTGAATTAAGATGTGACTCAGTGACATCAGCAGCTCTGGTGGATTCTACCTAAGATCCCTTTGTTCACCCCCCCCCCCCCCAAAATAAAGTGAAAATAATGGCAGCAATCCAAAACCAGTTAGATGTGCTTATTTATTTTTTATTTATTTTAAAATTTATACCCCACCTCTCTTAAGCCTACTACAGTCAGTGGTCTTAAGTCATATATGCAACATGTATGTTATGGCTACTGCCGGACACCATTGACCGGGGGGGGGTTCTTGATTAAAAATATAGTCTATATGGAGCAACAAAAAGATTCATAGAACACATAGAACACAAAAATAGTATTGTAATATATATATTTTAATTTCAACATAAGTACAGTTTGCCAGGTGCTCCGAGATGTCCCTCCATAAGTGGGACAATCTGGTCACCTTAGGCTACTATCTACTTTAGACCAGTGGTTCCCAGCCCGCGGGCCGCGGCCCGGAGCAGGGCCGTGAAGGCCTCGGAGCCGGGCCGCGGCTCCTTCTTCCCTCTCCCCCCCCCGAAGCAAGAAGCTCGCCAGGCCGCAAGCAAATCGGCCGCCAAAGCGGCCGATTAGCTCGCGGCCCAGCAAGCTTCTCGCTTCGGGAGGGGAGGGAAGAGAAGCTTGCCGAGCCGCAAGCTAATCGGCCGCTAAGCTGTTCCTATGACAGCATCAGGTTTCTGAACTGTTTGTGCAGATCTATAGGAAAAAAAGACACATGCAGAAACCTTGTATTGCAATCGTGCAATTAAACTAATTTTCATGGCACTATGCAAAAAATGATATGAATGTAGAATGATAATAATGAACAACAAACCTTGAAAAGGAGAGCTATGGAGAATTAAGTCACTTCTCACACTATCCTTTGAACAGCTTGTTGAATTTCTTTAGGAAGGGGGTATGCAGAAAGCCCTATTGCAAGACTAGCTGTGCAGTTCTAAAGCAGCAGGATCGCACAATTAACAGCACCATTTTAATATCCATGTCTGGAAGGCTCAGGATAGGAACATGAACCACTATGCCACACTGAGCCACATCGAAAGGCAGTTTATAAATCTACATACATAACATTGTGACTGTATGCCCTGACAAAATGCTGAGGATTCCAAAGCCTTCTAATGGTAGAATATCCCCCACTCAGGGCTAATTGCTGCTTTTGCTCAGAATTTCACAAACACCCCTCCCTTCAGGTCTGCTGTAAAGAAAGCCTCTAACAGCCCCTGACTGAGGGGAGGGGTGTTTCCAAGAGCAATGCAGGGAAGTCTAAGGTCATGAGCATGCATCCCTTTTGAGGGGGAGGGAAGCTTTCTTCTTTTGCCTAAAGGTTGGCTGACAGGGAGGCCACAGAAAATTCCCTTCTCACTTACTATACTGCTGTGTCTGGCCTCACTGATGGAGGGAAGATACCGCCAAGCCAGGCATGTCTCTTCTCTGCAACTCTGAAAGTTTGAGGCCTACTGTGCAAGGTTATTGTGCAGATGTAATTGGGTGCTATTGGAGGGTTCTTTTGCCTCCTGTTTCATCTCCACAACAACCTGAGTGGGAGGCCTCAAATGTTTCTTTTGCACAACAATCCTGACCTTTCTGCCTGGAGAGTGGATCTTTATAGTCTGGAGATGAGCTATAATTCCAGGAGATCTCCAGGCCCAGCCTGGAGGTTGGCTACCCCTGGGTTGGATATTAGAGGAGGGCATCAAAATTGTACAATGCCTCCAAAGCAGTAGTTTTTGCCTAAAGAACAGCGTTAGTAGCAAAGGCTTGCAGACTGAGGTTGGGGTGAAGTGGTGCAAGTATGTCCCACCTGGGCTGTGGGCTGTGGCCAGTCCTTACCAGCAAGTTTTTATTTTTTGGCACAGACAGACCAGCAAGGGTCCTGCAAGACTGGAAAGTACAGGAAGATATCAATAATATTTAGACAATGTAAATGGTGAACAAGCAACCTGGTGGAGAAACATAGGGGCTGGAGTGACTTTGCTCAAACCTGGTCTGATGAATAAAAATCAGAATTTGCAATAAAGGTCCTTGGACGTAAAAGGCATAAGTGGCCCAAAATTATAAGTGGAGTTAGCTTGGGAGTCCACATACAGAGGGTTTACAGGAAAGTAGACAGAGAGACTTTGGGGGAACTAGGTTCTCCAGTTTTATTAGGCAACAATTTGGCTTTGCGGACAACAACAGGAACTGCAGTTACCAACAGTAGGACTCAGGCTTCAGAAGGGCAGACATCATGAGCCAAGCAACAAACTGCTAGCTGAGCCCAGTGAAAACAGGGCTTCAAAAGGGTACAATGCCTCAGAGTTCACCCCCCAAAGCAGCCATTGCTGCCTGGAGAACTGATCTTTATAGTCTGGAGATTAGCAGTAATTCCAGGAGATCTCCATGCCCCACCTGGAAATTATCTATCCCTGGGTTGAAAATATTCCTTGAGGTTTGAAATGGGGTCTCAGAAGGGTATAATGCCTCCACAGCTACCCAACCAGCCACCTAGTGCCCCTGGCCTATTTATTTCAGATCAAGAAAACATTGCCAAGAGGAAGTAAAGTTCCCAGATAGGTGTAGGTTCATGTTTTGGAATTCCATACTTCCTAGGTGTGCTTGAACCTGACTTGGCTCAGGACTGTTGTGCACAGAGAGACCTCCTCTTAGGTTTGCCGGCTTCCAAGGGAGGCACAAAACTCACACCAAACCATGTGCTAGCACCCATTGTATTACAGCGTGCAACAGGCTTTACTACTAGTATTTTAATAAATGCAATTAAAAATAAAATAAATAAGTGGTAGCTGCACTAGTTTATCTAAAAATATGCCACACCAAGCGAATTAGGGATGTGTGAACAAAGAAAATGCAGGTCAATTTGTGGTTTGTGGTGGGTCCCTGAACAAAATCACAGACCAAACTAAAACAGCCTCATACAAATGGAACCAACAAAATTTGAGTCTAATGGCACCTTTAAGACCAACATGGCTATCCACTTGAACAAATGTAACCAGTTCATTAGTGCTGATTGACTTCCTCCTACCTCCTGTCTGCTTGGTGTAGTGGTTATGAGCAGTGGCTTCTGATTCCCCACTGCTCCACATATAGCCAGCTGGGTAGCCTTAGGCCAGTCACAATTGTCTCAGAGCTCTCTCAGCCCAATCTATCACACAGGGTATCTGTTGTGGGGAGAGGAAGGGTAGGTGATTGTAGGTTGTTTTAAGATTCTTTGGGTAGTAAAAAACAGGGTGCAAAAAAACCCAGGACTTTTTCTGCTCCTGCTCCTCTCTAATTCCTATCCTCCACGACTTGCTGCAAAAACCAACAAAAGGCTGGACTGTGTCTTGGGCTTATAGGTATTTCAGCTCCCATTCAGATGAATGAGATATCTGTAACTGGCAGCCAGTCAGTGACTGTCAAGCTTTGGAGAGTCCCTATTGATGTTTCCAAGACTGAAGAGAATTTCACTACACGATTTCTTGGGAGTTTGCTCAATCAACACTGGATTTCTAGGAAATGCTTCCATTTCCTGAACTGCTTCAGGAAACAATTGTTTCCATGAACATTGCTTCCTGATTCCCAAACTCACCTAACTATGGCCTGAAGCTTACTTTGTGCATTGGTTTGTCCCCATCCCTTGCTAGAGCCATGCCAACACCACTGTAATTCCTATGAGTAGTGCAGGATTAGGTCAGGATTCTAAGTATCTCCTAGTAATGCCACATGTGTCAAAGCAACAGTACTCAACTGACAGCCCTTGCATATCTTAACATCATCCCATAAAGGCCCGTGCAAGGAAACAGAATGCTGGATTTGATGGTCTTTGATCAGCCGAGAAGGATGATTCTTATTAGCTTCATTGGGTAATCTTGACCCTCTTGCCTAACCATGGGCATTCTTTGTCATTCAGTAGGCTCCCTTAGTGCTTTGTGTTAGGATTTGGGTCATGTGTTAACATTGACGTGCACTGACGTTAGAACCAGTGTCTCACTTCTGGGTTAGAGGTGACACAGAGATACTCAGAAGACTTGAGCCAAGAAGTTCATTCACAGACCTTCCACTGAACCATTAGTACAATCTGAGCACTGGTTCAGTGAGGCATAAATGTTTCAGACCTGATTAATCCTGAAGACATCATCATCCAGTTTTTCTCTCTCCCCCAACAGTACGTGGAAGGTTCCACCTCAAGTAAACAATGAAGTAGTATCCACTGCTTTAACCTGTGAAAGTTAACAATTGCTTAAACTTCCACCCTACCCTATCAATATCAATTCTGTTAATTGCCTCCGTGACCCTTCTCAACAGTGACTAGCAGTAAGTCTGCACTTTTGAGAAAGAAAGGGGGCTTATATAAATGCAGACCTGGTCTGTCTCCTTGCAAGGGGGGGGGGACTTCCCTTTGCAGTTGGGGAGGACATGAGGAGTTCAAGCAGAGTCCTGGGTCAAGTCATCCCACCCTGAATATTGATTTGATTTGGTACAGACAGTGAATGTTGCTGGGATGAATGGGTGTGGGTGGCAGGAATGAGCCCTCTGAGTGCAACAGGGGAAACATTATTTGGGAATTGCTTGCTAAAATAATTGGTATGTGGGGCCACCAGTCAGCAAAAGTATGCCATCCTCCTGTTTCTGTGTCTGACAGTACAAAACCATAGATGTTCCTGGAACTAAATACTGGGATGAGTGGTGTTAAACATGGGGACCCTAGGCACAGGAGAGGTTTAAGGATTCACAGGGCACATAGCAAAGTACAATTGTGCAGGAGCAGTCCTACAGGGGGGCATAGGGGTCCCCCACAGTGGAAAGATGTGCCCCTCCAAGTGGCCTCAAAGAGAGAAAAGGGGGGAGAAGAGAGGTTACAGCCGTGATCCGTCAGGGAGGGGGGAGGTACCATGTTGAGCTCCTGGAAGCATGGAGCCCATAGCATGTGCTACATGTGTTATGTAGACCCTGTCTAGGCATGCTATGGCTTTCCTTTCTATACGCTAAGCCTATCTTTATGAACTGGTAAGTATAACTGGTGCAGGTGTTCCAGCTGGAAAATGCCTAGTGTTCTGTGCTATGTCTTATTCTTATGTGTTCACTGGGTATATGGTGAAGAAAGTTCTTGTGAATATGTGAAGTGTGGGTTCCAGTCTAGCCTCTTCGTTCTGTTTAGCTGCTGATCAGCCTGTTGTTGGAGAACAGGTGTGCTTTGCCAGCCTCCCCGTAGAACAGAGGGACCAAAGCCTGCAGCTCTTGTTTCCCACAATGAAGTATTGTGGAATTGACCAGGCAAGCTTCATGGTATAGTGCCTGGAGTCTGCTTCCCCATTGCCTGGCAGAAGAATGGACCACCAATGTGAGGTTTGGCCCACTATCAAAGCTACCTGTACTGACTCAGCTGCAGAGCCATATTGGTTGTGTGACTGGCATGGCTTTATATCCTTCCCTGTATATGCACATGACAAAAGACTGCAGATTAGATTCAACCCCCATCTGTGAAACTCCTTAGTATATGTGTATGTCATGGCTCTCTCCACTAATGCCACAGTCCTGCTTACAGGGCATGTTCTCTCTTTCTTTGTGTTCTGTATATGGGTGTGTGTGGGGGGGTATCAGAGAGGCATGAGCATATCAGCATGTGCTGCTTGGCTGCCTTATTGCTGTGCCATGATTGTTGAGTTATAGTGGGGTTGCTTTGGAGCTCAGTGCATTGGCTATGCTCTTTGTACTTCAGTGTGAGATTTTCATTTATTCTCCTCTGCTGAGTGAACATAGGATACTAATTTCTAGTAATGGTGCCACACCAGGGTTAGAAAGCCTGGAAATGATCTGCCCACCTGGTTCCAGTGCCTTTGATTAGAGAACAAGTCCAATAAAGTCAATTTTGTATGTGTTTCAATGGAAATAATTCACAAGAATTCCAGGATCTAAAATGAAACATGAAATTACCATTGGGGAAATGTGACTCAAGTAAAAACTGCATATCAATGTTTCTGAATAAATATTTGGAACACAGGACAAAGTGAGTACCTTGAACCTGCACATCACTTAAGCTGCTGTTGGTGAAGGCTTCTTTGAATTTGACTTCTGCCATTCTATTTGCTTGACCCTCTCTAATCTTGCATGCTTTGCCCCATGAGGTGTACACAGTAGGAGAACCAGTTTGGTGTGATTTTTCTCTAGTGCTAGGTTAGTTAAAGAGCAGAACATTTTGTTTACTGAATTCTCTAAAGAATCGATGGAATCTGCAGACCTTGTGAGTCTGCAAATCTTTGCCTTATATCTCATTATCCAAAGTTGAATATATCAAAAGCCGTTATTAGTCTTGTCTAACTTCTCCCAAATACTCCCAAATCTGACAGTATGCATTAATTGTGTGATTTGCCTACAGTCTTCATAGTAAATCAATATTATTTTTAATAGCATTGTGATAGCCAAGTGTTTAGCAAGTTTCCTGAATCTATTTAAAATATTCTGTTATATAGTTGCACAAATTACCCAAAGAAAACAGCTATGAGAGAACTGCGACTGGCTTAAGGTCGCTCAGCTGGCTGCATGTGGAGGAATCAAACCCAGTTCTCCATATTAGAGGCCACTGGTGTTAATCACTACACCAAGCTCGCTTTTCTAAATTATCTGATATATGAGAACTAAGAAAATATGCGATTGGGTTTTTCCCCACCTTCTTTTCTTTTTATAAAAAGTTATATTGGCAGCCATCTAAATTACATGCAATTTAATTATGCCAGTTTCCTTGTATTGCCTGGACAACAAATCCCAGTCCATGGAGACTCCAACAAATATTGAAACGAACAGCTTAATTTTCTTCAGTCTTCCTCGTGTACCCTGTTATTAACTAAGTGATTCAAAGCATGTGCCCATGAAGTATTAAAATAACACAGATGATATTAACCTCACAGTAACATATTGACTAGTACATTTGTCTCCTCCTCCTCACCCCCTGAGATTTCTCTATTAAATTCTTTTAAGTCAGAAAGGCATGGAAGACAGCTTTGCTTCAAAAGGAAGTAAGGAAACAATTTAAATTGCTTCAACTCAGTGGTATATGATTTTTAACCACAATAAAATAAAATCCTCTTCAGTGACAGACAGTGTATAATTAGGCAGGCCTTTACATTAGCAATATTTAAGGAGGAGGGAGAGGATCTAGGGTGGGGCCAAAGGGGGTCAGGGATCCTAACAATTGGGAGAAATGGTAGATATGGTAATGGGAGGAGGCTAGACAAAAGAAGGCGCGTGAGATACAATTATGTTTCCACTCCTTCTAATCTCCATCACGTCCCTTGACATGCAGGAAGGGAGGCAAGCTAGCCTCAGTACAACCAACCACATGCCCTCTAGATCCTTGTCCCTCTTAGATTAGGGTGAACAGATTTTAACACTGGTAAAGCGGGACACTATTGACCAGAGGGGTTCTTTGGTCTATATGGAACAACAAAATTTTTCATAGAACACATAAAATGCAAAAATAGTATTGTAATATATTTTTTTATTTGCAACGTAGGTACAATTTGCCAGGTGCCCCCAGATGTTCCTCCAAAAGTGGGACAATCTGGTCACCTTATCTTAGATTGATTCCGCACTGGTGGTGGTGCTATGGGCCGCTGCCAGTTTGTTGTGACAGGGCAACATGCCCTCCTGCTTCCTGCATCCCCACAGGAGACCATTTACCATAGTGCACACCATCTGCCACAGATTTCTGTATCCCCACAACACAGTTGGGGCATAACGTTTCCATTGTGTGTGTGTGGGGCGGGATTTAAAAAAAAATTATAAGAAAGTGGGATTGTGTTGCAAGTAAATAAAATGTCCCATTCAGCCCCACATCACCACAAGGCACTGTGGAGCATTTCTTGTCCCTTCCGGAACTTCATAGGCAGGGGATGGCTCAACCTACCATGGCCACCAACATGGCAAGTGCAGCAGACAAAAGAATCTGTATTTCGTTGCTGTGGGGAGACGTGGGGCCTGATTTGGGCCTGTGTAGCTGAGAGATCACCTCTCTATCTATAGCCGCCAAAGAACACTCTGTTCTTTGAATATCAATCAGTTGGTGGTTCCTGGTCCCAAAGAGGTACATCTAGACTTAATCAGGGTCAGGACATTCTCCATCCTGGCCCCTACCTGGTGGAATGTGCTCCCAGAACACATCGTGGCCCTGCAGGAGTTGGCACAATTCTGCAGGCTTGCAAGATGGAGCTCTTCCACCAGGCTTTTGGTTGGGGCCAAAGTTAACCTCTACCTATTTTATGGCCCTACCTATCAATTTATTCATCCACCTATTTATCTATCAACTTTTTCTGAGGCAGGATGCTCCAGATCGGCCTGACTGTTGGGATAAATGCTATAGATGCTCGGAAGATTAATTGTTACTGCTGATTTTACCCTGTCTAATTTTAAATTTAAATTTTATTTATTCATTATATTTTATTTATTCATTATATAAATTTTATTTATTCATTATATTAATATACTGCTCTCCCCTGAGGCTCAGGGCAGTTTACATAGAACGTAGAATATAGAACGTATTTGTCTTAACTATTGTATTTTATATATAATATATTGTATACCACCCTGAGTCAGCCCGCAGGGAGGATGGTATAGAAATCTAATAAATAAATATCTTAAAACACAAAATAGTGCAATTAGTTTATACCAAACTTAAGCCAGATATGCTTCACCAGTGAAAAAAAATAACACAAGGGTTGTTTTTAATAGAGATTAAAATCACATTAAACTTGAAAATAAAAGTTAAGGAAGTTCTATTGTGACTCTGGCAGTGGCACTTCAGGCTCCAGTGGGGCAATTGTGAACAGTTTAATGAGATCATATGGCTTTACTGCCAGGAAGTTCCAGGGGATTTCTGAAGAAACATTCAAATGAGAAGGGCTGTGTAGTAGACATTTTGAAAAATGGTTGTCAAATCTATTGCAAAATGAAAGCTCTTCCACTCAATATATGTTTTCAGTAAAATAATAAATTAATATCGTGAATATTGGGGTATTTGTGTATCATAACAGAACTGCTATTTTGTCTGAAGAAATAAAAATTAAAATCCCCTATTTGTTTGCTTATATCTCACCTTTCTTCATAGTTCAAGGGAGCTTACAATAATAATTAAAATATTGCAGCTAAAACTAAAGATAAAATAACAAGCGCTAAATCCTTCTCCTTTCCCTTTAAAAGATTCCTCCTGTTCAAGCCCCATCAAAAGCCCTGGCAAATAGACAGGCCTTGTAGTCTCTCCTGAATATCTCCAAGGAGATATTCTCCTTGGATATTCTCCCTCACCACTTCAGGGGCCCCAATCTATGGACCTGCAACCATGATGGAAAATCTCTGAACTTTTTAAGCTCCACATACCTCCCTTCCTCTCCCTACGACAAGCACTCGGTGAGGTATGTGGAGCTTAAAAAGTTCAGAGATTGGCCCAGTACCATTTAGAAGCAAGGATCAGTATGGCCAGATCCGCTCAGTATATGTAATGAGAAACTGGATGAATAAAATGGAGCTGGTAAACAGTGCTCTTGGCCACCATGCCAGCCTGTTTTTCAAACAACAAGCCAGGGTCTGTGAGCACCCCCATGTTCTTAGCCTGATCTGAAAAAAGCAATATTATAGGCAATATTATTCCATTTGGGACAAATAGATTCAGACTCTCTAGATCATTAGCCCTTCCAGCCAGCATTGCTGCAGTCTTGTCTGGATTCAGTTTCTACCTTAGATAATCTCTCTCTCTCTCTCTCTCTCTCTCTCTCTCTCTCTCTCTCTCTCACTCTCTCTCTCTCTGTGTATGTGTAAAAGCATGCATGACAGACTAGAACCATGTAGAAGATAAATTCCACCCAGTTGATTCTGCACCTCCAGTGGAGACTCTTTTTATCCATTTATACAGAAGGCTGCTGAGAGAACTAACAGAATCAACATGGAGGATTGTTCCTGTCCAAATGTAAGTACCGGTGCAATTAAGGCCATCCTTGTGCCAAATCCAGGCCTGAAGCCAGACTGAAATGGGTCAAGGGCAGATGTATCATTCAGGAAACCCTGGAGCTTCTCTGCTATTATAGGGTTGCCAACTCTAGGTTTGGAAATGCCTGGAGAATTTGGGAGTGGAACTAGGGGTGGGTGGGCAGGATTTGGAGAACTGTTCCAACTGCACTCCAATTGTCTATTTAAGGTTCTCCACTATTAGGGAGGCAATGGGAGTACAGATGTCAGATTCTGAACTGTACTCCTACAATTCTGCAAAATAATTTTTTAAGCTTCTGAAGGGAACAAAAAATGTGCTCCCAGTAGATATTCTGGCACTTAGAGGGTCCAGAAAGTGCCAGCATCTCTGCTGGGAGTGCATTTGAAAGCTAAAGGAAGCATTTCTGCTTTTTACAGGAAGCTCTCTATGGAAAGCACACTTGTGCAATCTCTTAGTTTAATGGAGACCTGGCAAATGCACTCCTATAGCTTTCCTTGTGTTCCTCAGACTTCAGAGAATCAACAAAAGCACATTTGTTATGGTCAATAAATCATGAGATTGCACAGATGTATTTTATAGCACTTAGAAATTCTTTTCCCCAGCATCACTGGCCCTCCCTGATTCCCCCCCTCCCCCCAGCTTTGTCATGCTGCTCATTGGAAGTCCTGTGGAATAGTATTTGATCTGATGAAGCACAGGGAAGAGGTCTCTTTCCAGATGCTGGGTTGATTTCGAAACCATCATATTTCACAGTCATCCCTACTAAAATCTATAAAACTGTCAGACACCAGGGGGTGAAGTGAAAAGGAAGAGTTAAGGATTGAAGGTATTCTTGCATCATAAGGAGGACACCTTTCAGGAGATGAAGAGCAGCTTTCGGTCCAAATAAATACCTTAATTACATGTGCAAAAATATAGTATGGCAGGATTTTAAAAAGAATCTTACTGTTTACTGAATGAACTATCTACCAAGTCTTTCTCATTCCAAGATTCTGTGTATCTCATCTCCCAGCCTTCCTGCTTTTGACTGGTTCTACTCTGTTCCTTCCTGATTTCTACTTACATTGGCAAAGACCATATGTTGACAGTAGGCAATGACTGAAAAGCTCATGTTGAATGTGTAAGACTACAAATAGCACATATAGTACTAAGGAAGACAAAAGTTAGAAGCCCAATATTGTGAATATCAAATCTGTTGGCTTTTCCACCCTTTTGTTGATTCTCAAGGTGTATGTGAAAGCACCCAAGACAACCAACAAAGTGCTCATACACCCTTCATTTACACAGTTAACAGAGTTCTGAATCTTTTTAGCTTTTTTATTTCGGGAGGGGGCACATGAAGGATTGCTCTCACTCTGACATGGATGTGATTCCTGATTGGCAGGAACACATCAGTAGCCACTCTCATAACCTTAAAAACCTTTTCTAAAAAACAGGTTTTATAGCAGATGCAAAGATAGACCAATTATGCACGGGGCGGAAAAGCTGGACTAGTAGCGGCAGAACAGTGAGGCTAATTCCTGATTGTGCATGACCACAACACCATCCTGGACACCTCCCAGCCCTGGCCCAACTCAGCGCTCTGGATGGCTTGCAGTTCCGCATTCCTTGTGCTGCCACTGTCACCATCCGCAGCACTGCCAGGCTGGCCCTGTGCATAACAGAAGAGTCAGGTCTTTGGGCACAGCTCCTCTGCTGACCTACGGTACCTTACAGGGACACCAAACACCCCTATCAGCTTTGTAGAGCTGCAAAGCAGGACAGGGCATTCTCCCACCCCATGATGGCGGTAGAGCAGCATGCTGCTCTCCAGCCATTGTGCGGTAGGGCCCCCGTGTCCCCCATTTCCCCCCCCCACTGCCACTGCTGCCACGCAGTGCACTGGACTCTTCCAGCCCCTGTGTTGTGCATGCGTGCACATGCCATGTTGGGGCAGTCCATGTGCTCTAGGGGATTCAATCCTCCATGCATACTTGGGGAAGCAGCGGGGCATGCCACTCTGCCACAAGGACCCAGCAGCAGCCCGGAGCAGCCACTGTCTTGCATAATTGGTCATAGAGAAGCAAATAGGAATGAATGACGGATACCAGTCCCTAGGTTGAACCTGAGGATCCCCAGGAATTACAGGTCATCTCCATATTAAAGATATCAATTCCCTTGGAGAAAATGGCTGCTTTGGAGAGTGGACTCCATAGCATTATGCTGCAGTAAGGTCCCCCCCCACCTTCAAAGTTTTTAGGTATTTGCCAATCCAGGGATGGCAACCTTAGAATGAGTTACGATTGGGGGCCTTCTTAGAGAACATTTTGGGATCTCTGAAGCCAAGAATACTTGAACTCTGCAACTCCAAGTTCTGCCTCATCAGTGTCACAAGAGCAGCTTTTCTTATCATTGGAGACAAGAAAGTATGGGGGGAAAGAAAGACAGTAGCAGGAATGCTTTTGAAGTGAGTGAGGATATCTCTAGGCTTCACCATGTTCCCCAGCGGGAAACAAAACTGGGGAATTTTACAGGCCTTTTTGTATTCCTGATGAGAGCCAACATGATGCAGAAGTTGGCTTAGGATCAGGGAGACCTGAGTCCAGGTCTCATAACTATCATGAAATCACTGAGTGACCAGTCATTCACTCTCAGTCAAACTTATAGCATAGGGTAGCTGTGCAGGTAAAATATCAGAGGAGACTGATATATTTTACCCTGAACTCCTTGGAGAAATAGGAATTAATTAAATCTAAATAAATAAAGAAGGATCCATACAAAACTTTGAATGTTTAAATTAAACTAGTTGGGACTCGGTTTCCTCTCTCCCCCTCCCCCAGTCCATGTAACTGCACTTATAACCATAGGTTTTGGATAAGCTAGCTCTTAACTAAGTTGAGGGAAGCTCATCCACTGTTAGTTCTAAGGATGGCAAAGTGTTTATCCAATAACCTGTCTTCATGGATTGATATTTGCAGATATGGCATAGCAAAGTGTTGGGAACATATTCTTGAGCAAATTTCAGAAAGCATGAACTTTGTATGCTTTTTGCACCAAAAGACAACAGAATGTATTGACCCATTTCAATAAACATACGCAACATGATTAAATAAATAACAGTTCTGCACGACCTCCAAAACAAGCTGCAAGGAGCCAACACCCTTTTGTTACACTCAAAACCCTTCTCAAACATGCCAGCATTATTACTGATGATTTACTTTAAGAATCTTTACCACAGAAACAATTTCCCTTCCTTCATTGACAACTGGCAAATGGAAAATTCCAGACTTGTACACATTTTGGAGCAGCTCCAAAGACTTACCAGCTCTTGATCTGAAGGGCATTCCTTTATTTTTAGGATTTCATAGAGATTTGCATACGGGCTTTACCATTTGAGAAAACAGACAGGGGCTTATGTAATTTAATGCACCTTCATATATACAAGGCACCCTTGGATTTCTCCCTGGCAAGTTTTCAATATAGGGAAACTTGCCTACATCTCCCATCCCAAGTGAGAATGTCACTAGATTTTCCAGCCCCAGATCCCATTGTCCACTGCTGCTCCAGCATCTGGTAGGAGAAAAATAATCACCATTGTGCTAATGCCATTCTTCATGTCCCTGCCCACCTCCAGATTCTCAATTTCCAGCCACTGGCTGGCACTCCAAATTATGCTTGACAATTAGTTTTGTGGTCCAAGGTAATTGGTGCAGGGGATGGAAGAGCATTCTGCCATGAGCCTCCACTTTGTAATGGTATAGCTCACAGAGCAGGGTCCCATCTCAGTGAGATCTAGGCCAAGGAGAAAATTGACTGTTCATGGGCTTAGATGTTGGGGGTCTGAGAGCTTTCACATCAGCACCAGACAGTCTTCAGGACTGAAACGTCACTCTGCCAATCCAACATAAGGCTCAGGTGCTAGGAAAGCACTTTTCAAATACGTTGATAGACACTCTCTTGTCTTTTGCATTCTTCATTTAAAGGAGGTAGAAGTGTTTGCCTGAAGGATTCTCATGTTCATTTTATAAACTGGCAGATCAACTGCAGACAAATGAATCAAAACCAAGGAAAAGTGTTTTCTTCCCATACATGCTGGCCTGGCACCCAGGAGTCATTTTCAACTCTGCTACAGGTAGGGCTGCCAACAAGCTGGAGGGAAAAAATGTCCTGACCCTTTAACAGAGGTTTAGTGAGCAGAAATGAGCACGGAAGCTTTACATGGCGTGAAGGTAAATCATATCACCTTTGTTGTTATGTGCGAAGTCGTGTCCGACCCATCGCGACCCCATGGACAATGATCCTCCAGGCATTCCTGTCCTCTACCATTCCCCGTAGTCCATTTAAGCTCACACCCACTGCTTCAGTGACTCCATCCAGCCACCTCATTCTCTGTCGTCCCCTTCTTCTTTTGCCCTCGATCGCTCCCAGCATTAGGCTCTTCTCCAGGGAGTCCTTCCTTCTCATGAGGTGACCAAAGTATTTGAGTTTCATCTTCAGGATCTGGCCTTCTAAGGAGCAGTCCGGGCTGATCTCCTCTAGAACTGACTGGTTTGTTCGCCTTGCAGTCCAAGGGACTCGCAAGAGTCTTCTCCAGCACCAGAGTTCAAAAGCCTCAATTCTTTGACGCTCGGCCTTCCTTATGGTCCAACTTTCGCAGCCATACATTGCAACTGGGAAGACCATAGCCTTATAAAGAGCAATACATTAAGCCTCTATTTAGAGGACTGTCCTTTTTTTCCCTCCTGGTTGTTGGCAACCCTAGTGACAAGATTCATATGTACAGAAGCTACTTATGTCTTCTGTGGTGCATAATGCTTCTTTCCTGTCTAACTGTATTTTGAAAAATAAAATGTAATGATTAGCATAAAATATAATATATGATGCTTGAACTCTTTTTTATACAATTAGACATCTGGCTATGTTATCACTGCTTCAGTCTGCTCTCCACAGCCAACGTAGACAGGGCTCTGACAGTGGTTTAGCCCACCACTTGCTTCCTGGACCAATGCTCCTCAGTGTGCAAACAATGCACATATAGTGGCTAGCACATAGGTTACGAACTTTTTTGTGGAAAGATGCTGGCAGGAATGATTGGTGTCTTCTTTTTAGTTGCCCTTAAAAAGGCAAATTCATCTGTTTCATTGTTTGTTTGCTTATTATTTCAATTTATTTCCCACCACTCCCAAACGGGCTCATGGTGGGGTACAGTTGGTTTTATCAACTACATAATGCTTCTTGCTGTGCAGTCCAGGAGTGGTTTAAGGATGCCCAGGGCCCATAGCACCAGAGCTAGTTTAAGGATTCACGGGGCCCTAGCAGAGTACAAGTACGGTGGGAGCAGCTAGACTAAGGGCAGAGGGGCCCCCACAGCGGTAAGCGGTGTCATTCCAAGTGTCCTTAAAGAGGGGAAAGGGGGTGGAAAGAGGCTATGGCCCTGATCCATGGGTGGGAAGGCACTGTGCGGGGGCCCTGGAAACATGGGACCAAAGCACATGTTACATGTGCTACATGGATAAACCAGCCCCGATGCAGTCTACGTTTTGTGATCGGAAACCTGATCTTAGCACAGTAGCTTTAATTTTATTTCTTAATTTTGAATCATGTCACGGCTACATATTTCCTCACTGTCTGCTCTCTTCCAGTTGCTGAGCCAGATGGCAGCAGTCCCTTCACCAACCCATTTGTATCTGAAGAATGTTTAAAGTCTACACATTTACAAGTTTTATTTTTATTTCAAGATAATAGATACCGAAGAGATTATTATCAGCACAGCAGAGGTCCAGATTATACAGCTGAGTAATCTTTTGAAGAAAATGGAATAGGAAATTGTTATTCTTGCCTCTAATAGAAATAGATGTTAGAATGTTGTCTTTTCTTAGTATTTACATGTAAATTACACTAAATACAAAGTACTGAGTTAATGATACATTAGGCCTGAGGCTTTAAAGGTTGCCAGAGGTGGGCACTTTGTTGTTAAGGTTGCCATGGGAACCTTAACTTTACCCAATGCATTATGCGTAAGCATCATGATAATGGCTTTCAGCAATGATCACATGTGATTAGGGCCATGTGACGTACTCGCTGGCAAATATTTGTTCTTTGGACATGGGTAAGTCAAAGGGCAGCACTTCCTATAGGTTTGTCTTGGGGCAATCTTGTCCCTTGGAATTGCCTCAAGAGATCTGCTACTAAAACTAGCTTAGTTTGCCTCTTACCGGCTTGGGAGAAGAGACTTTTGCTCTCCCTGATAAATGTAACCCTTAATGATGCAGGAGCAGGGAGCATGGAGCAAGAGCTCCAGACTTCACATCTGCCCATATTTTTTTCTTCTGCCTTCTGACTATGCCAGTAGATACTGGCACAGATGAGCAGAGAAAAGCACAGTTCAGCCTGAGTTATTTAGGGAGGCAACAGGATCAATTAGTCTGGTGCACTAAACAGTGCATCTGCAGAGCACTTTAAGCTAATTTCATAAATTGTCTTAGAGCCATAAAAAGAAGCAAGCGGATTGGCTAAAAGACAAAGAATTATAAACTCCAAGTAGCTATTTCCCACCCTGGCCCTAAAACCAGGCAATTTAATGAGTACAGCTGGATTTATATAATATCTGAACATATGTAGCTCATCCTATGGCAGATGGTTAAGGACTCTGAAGAGATCTTTGCTGCTTAAGGACAAACCAGTTAGTGTTAACAGCCCTTTCCACTGAAGGAAGACAAATTCAGACCACATCTTCTTAGAGTCTTAGGAGAAGCGACAATACTCCTGCTTTCCATATACAATTTTACTGTGCAGTAAAACCCAGTATCCATTTTGGGCTCCCTTCTTGTCCAGATTGTGCTACCAGTGCTGATCCTAAGCCTGCAACCTACCAATGCTCCATAATACAAATCCTTAACAATACAAGAAATGGTAATTGCAACAGTGCTACCTATTTGTACTCCTCACACTTGTACCACTTATTCTACAAAAAGCTCAGTGTGTCTCAGAACTGGTTCCTAGTTGGCTCTCCTTCAGACAGTACTCGTCTATAACAGGCTGGTAATTACCTTATGAGGCAACTTCTGCATGGGCCACTATCCTAGGGCTACTGGCAGCTAAGAGATGGACACTAGCAGGGCTTCAAGAATTGCTCAGCTTAGTCCCAGCCAGCAGAAACATAGCATGGGTCAGTGGGAGACTACATCCATCATTGTTGTTGCTGCCGATCGAATCTGAGATTACTGGTTCATTTGGCTTGCTACTGGTCTATAGTAACATCTCAGTTTCCCTCTTTGACCTGTTCTGTTCATTCATTCCTTTATTATTTGATTTATTAACCACTTCTCTCTGCATCCAGGCTTGGGATGGTGTACAACACGTATCTAAAATATGAATTTAACTAGGAGTGAAGACTTCTTAGATTGGTCATATGGGTCATGCAAGCTAGTCAAGAATAATGCAGTTAATAGGGTGACATCACTATCCTACTTAGTCAATCAGATTTGACTACATGATACCACTTTGGGCACATGTATGTGAGGGAGAGAGAGCACTATAAATGAACAAGCAACTATTTCTTGAAATGTGATTTTCAACAGTGCCAACTATGTTCTCTGAACAGTAGGGTACTTTAAAGTGAGTCTTAGACAGAGCTGTAGTTAAAAGGTAAATTTGTACCTCACTAATATGACATGCTATCTGAAGCTGTCTGTCCATGATGCTGGGAGTTCGATCCCAAGGTCAACTCAGCCATCCATCCTTCCGAGGTCGGTGAAATGAGTACCCAGCTTGCTGGGGGGTAAACGGTCATGACTGGGGAAGGCACTGGCAAACCACCCTGTATTGAGTCTGCCAAGAAAACACTAGAGGACGTCATCCCAAGGGTCAGACATGACTTGTGCTTGCACAGGGGATACCTTTCCCTTTTAATAATATTGACATGACCCTCTTCTAACAGCATGCCAAGTATAGGACTGACTCTCAACATGACAGTAGTGGTTACAGTTGAAAGAATGAATGAATGAATGAATGAATGAATGAATGAATGAATAAATAAATAAATAAAACAAGACAACAAACCCCCAAAACCCTTCCAAGCTGACTTGCTTAAGTGTGACCTATTATGTTCAAAGTCTGCCTGGTATTCACCTCCCAACCCTCTCCAAAAATAGTTTTATGCTTCTTGAAATTATGTTGTATACCATCCCTAATACGGTAAAATACTTACGCAAATGACATTAAAACCTCATAACATTTCCCACAAATGGTGTGGGAGGAAAAGAGGAATAAGAATTTATAAGAGTTTGGGGACACATGTACACAGTACAGGTATTGTAAATCTTTCTTCAACAAAAGCCATTACTGTGCTATTTTAATAGTAATGATAGATTTATGACCTTCATGTGAATGTGTCTGTTCTAGTGCCAGCAACTCATATTCGTGCTGTTGATGATGAAAAACAGATTAAAGATCTGTTGCAATAAGGAGTTCACTTAGTCATCACCAGTAGATGTACATTCTTTGACCCAGTGTGACGTGTACAGATCAATTCAAATGAGTAGCCGTGTTGGTCTGAAGTACAATGAAATCAGAATCCAGTAGCACCTTTAAGACCAACAAAGATTTATTCAAGGCGTGGGCTTTCGAGTGCAAGCACTCTTCCACAGACTATGAACTACCATCATGATAGTGGGAATATTAAGCAAAAGTTAAAATTCTGTTAAAATTCTGTGTCACACCGTAAGAAAGAGTTGTGTACAGCTGAATGAAGTAGCGGTCTTGTAATTCTCCCCAAAAGTATATTATGTCACAACAACCCCCCAACACTGGAGTTTGTGTAGATTTTAGAAAACTGAAAAACCTTTATAAGACAAAACATTAGGCATTCTCTAATATGCAGGAAGCCTTAGCAAGATTAGTACATGATTGATTCAAATGAGTAGCTGTGATCTTCTTACATGACAGGGAATATTCCGTGATGTAAGAAGATCATAGTCTGACGAAGGGTGCTAGCACTCGAAAGCTCACGCCTTGATTAAATCTTTGTTGGTCTTAAAGGTGCTACTGGACTCTGATTTTAGTGTACAGATCAAATGTGATTTGCAAAGGTCAAAATGTGTCTTCTGAGTTGGTTGGTTCATTCAAAGATTTCTTGGATGCAATGAATTATTAAAGCAACAGTCAAGTCATCTTAGAACAAAATCTTATTACTTAGCTTATTTCCTCATTTGCATCATAATTTTGCCATGCTCTTGCTTGCCTCACATGAAGAGAGCGGGTTCAGGAGTGCTCTCCCCTGTCCCATTTTATCACTTCATTTATTTATTTATTTATTTATTTATTTATTTATTTATTTATTTATTTATTTATCTATCTATTTATCTATTTATCTATCTATTTATCTATTTATCTATTTGTCTATTTATCTATCATATTTCTATACCGCCCTCCCCGGAGGCTCAGGGCGGTTTACATTATAACAGAGAACCATACATAAAACAGTCTGTAGAACATGTACATCGATAACCAACAATTGCAACCAAACACAACACAGTATAACAGTAAACAATCATAATACAAACAGGTCCAGGGCTTGTTGATGGGATTCTGAGGGGGATGGCTTATTGATTGAATTCTGAGGGGGGGGGAGCAGGGGCCCTTGGTCGCTGTTGATTACGTCTGGTCTCGGCCAAATGCCTGGTGGAGGAGCTCCTTTTTGCAGGCCCTGTGGAACTGTTTAAGCTCCGTCAGGGCCCTGATCTCCTCTGGCAGCTCGTTCCACCAGGTAGGGGCCAGAACAGAGAATGCTCTGGCCCTGGTCGAGACCAGACGGTCTTCTTTAGGGCCAGGGATCCTTAGCTGATTGGAGGCAGTAGAGCGTAGAGCTCTTTTGGGGGCATAGGCGGGGAGGCGGTCCCTCAGGTACACTGGGCCCTGACCGCGTATGGCCTTGAAGGTAATTACCAGAACCTTTAGTCTGATCTGGAATTCAACTGGTAACCATTGCAGCTGATGGAGAATAGGCCGGATATGGGACCTCCACGGTGTTGCCGTGAGGATCCTGGCTGCTGCATTTTGAACTAGTTGTAGTTTCTGGGTCAGGGCTAAGGGCAGGCCTGCGTAGAGCGAGTTACAAAAGTCCAGTCTAGAGGTGACCGTCGCATGGATCACTGTGGCTAGGTGTTCCGGGGCCAGGTAGGGCGCTAGTAGTTTGGCTTGGCGGAGATGGTAGAATGCCAGCCGCGCTACCTTTGTGATCTGGGCCTCCATTAACAGAACCTGCTGGTCTCCATGTGTTCTACAATACAGACAAACAATAACTTCATGGCAGGCCCTCATGCTGAAACAGTCAGCAACTCTCTTATTTTCTCAGATCAAAGATCTCTGTCTTTGAAAGGTTAATTGTTATAGACATGCACAGCTCAGTTTGCATTGGGGTCACAGAGGGAAGGGAGAAAGGAACTTAATTGAAAACAAATATCACTACCATCTTTGTCATGCTTAGGTCTTTAAAGCAGTGGTCCCCAACCTTTTTATCACCAGGGACCACTCAACGCTTGACAATTTTACTGAGGCCCGGGAGGGGGGGTAGTTTACTCCTCTACTCTCAACCACTGCCCTACCACTCTCTGATCACTATGGTAATGTTTAAACATCCATTCAAAATAAGATACAGACACGACACAAAAATGAACATAAGGAACATTTTATTTTCATGGACATTTTAACTCATGACAATGACAAATCAATGGGAACCCTGAGCTTGTTTCTCTGCAACGAGATAGTCCCATCTGGGAGTGATGGGAGACAATGACACCCGAAGTGTGTTGTAAAGTGAGAGCCAGTTTGGTGTAGTGGTTAGGAGTGCGGACTTCTAATCTGGCATGCGATTCTGCGCTCCCCCACATGCAACCAGCTGGGTGACCTTGGGCTCGCCACGGCACTGATAAAACTGTTCTGACCGGGCAGTGATATCAGGGCTCTCTCAGCATCACCCACCTCACAGGGTGTCTGTTGTGGGGAGAGGAATGGGAAGGCGACTGTAAGCCGCTTTGAGCCTCCTTCGGGTAGGGAAAAGCGGCATATAAGAACCAACTCTTCTTCTTCTAAAGGGCCGGGAGGGATGAAGTAAAGGGCCGGGGGGGGGGGAGAAGGCGTCCTTCGCAGCCCACCTCCAATTAGTCGACGGACCACATGTGGTCTACGGCCCACAGGTTGGGGATCGCTACTTTAAAGGGGAAAAAAACCCTCTTTAAATCCTTATTTCTACCAATATGGTAATGAGTGCAAGGCTACATGTAGTTCTTGATTAGCTAAACTTTGTGGGATGAAATGTTAAATACCCCTTTTCCTCCCTCATGAGCACAATCTGAATCAGGTCCAAAATTATTTTCTAACATAAAACATAAATCTATACCCTCCATCACATCTGGCCTGACTCTAAACCAGTCAGGCAAAGAGATTTCATTTGAAGCCAAGAAGTACCCATATTAAATAACAGGCTCACAAAGTTTCCAAAGAGTAGACACTGCCACTGCAAAGGTCCTCTTCTCCTGTTGTGACTGTAATTTATTTTTGTACAACAGTGTGACATCATTCTATATTTTGGATTGATAAAACCTACTTACTTAGTGAACACCAGAGCTTAATAAAAACTGAGTGAGGTACATCGATATTTTTAATTCTTGACATGGTCTAATCTGGGAATACTTAAATCCAGAGATTGGGGCCATTGGCAGATTTGGGGACAAAGACAGATTTTCTACAAATATGAAGAAGGCTCAGGTTTGCAGACAACTGAAAACCTTAAAAAATAAATGGTGATGAGGATGGAAGCTTTCTAAAACAATATAAACTGCATTGATAGATTTAACAAACTCCTCAATGATCATTGCTAAGCAACAACAGTAGGATTGCTAATCTTTAAGCCTTGGCTGCTTTCTGTAGAAGGCACTTTTCCCAGGGCTGTTTGACCTTTGAGGTTCAGGCATGCCAGCAATCTCCAGCAAATGTCATGCAACATCCATGACTCACCATGGACTGGCTAGTTGCTTCTATTCAACAGCAGCTTCACCAAGGAAGCCAATGTGATGTAGAAGGAGGAGGAGGAGGAAGAGAAGGAGGAGGAGCTATATATACTAGCTTCAAAGCCTGTTCCTAAGAACGAGCCTTGATAGGACCCCCTCCCCTGGCCAGGCAGGTTAAGGTGGCTTTGGGCTGAAATTTGTAGCCAGATCAAGTGGGGCAGGTGGGGGCTGGGCAGCTGATTAGCAGGGCTGGGACAGAGCTCCTTAGCAGGCCAGGAGGCCCTCGTTAGCAAGTCCTCCACCACAACCCTTTGCCCAGGGCCCTTTCCCCTTACCTGCTGCTGGCTCCAGGGACTGAGGCATCTGAGAGCAAAGAGACTAGAGTCCAGGGACGGAGGGCAGGAGCTGCAGGGGCAGGGCCAATCAGGGAAAAGCTGGCTGCTCCCTGATTGGCCCTATTCTAACTTGGACAACTGGACACGTCCCACCCCCCAGGCTGTTTCTCTCTCTCTCTCTCTCTCTATCGATATCTATGAATTAACTCCTACCCATTCAAGAAACCCTTCCAGATGTCAGGTAACCCCAGGGTTTCACAAAACCCTGGTTAAGAAAGCCTGGTATAGGGACTGGTACACACGGGAAGGGCATTCCCCCCCAAATCCTTGTGGGTTCTCTTTTATGTAACTGACCCTACTCTGATAGCTGGAACCCCTTTACTAGACCTGGCCTGGATCAGTAGCTGGAATCATGCAGAGTTTTTTCCAAGGAGAGGTTGTCAGAAAAAGGGGAAGTTGAAAGTATGTGTGTGGGTGGGTCAGATGTAGGCTGGTGCATAGAAAGAAGCAAGAAAATGGGGGAGTCTATAGGGGCTTTCCGGGAAGCAAAAAAGGAAATAGTTGGAGGAGGCAAATGAGATGCCCCCTGCAAGTCCTAATAACCTCTGATGTTGGCATGCACAGTGTTGCCTGACAACCATCTGCCTGCTTGTTGCGAAGCCGGGGGGCGCAACAGTATATATCAGCCCCACACCTCACTTGTGCCTTCATTGTTAATCAGTATTGAAGGTTATCCATCTCTGTGAGAAGCTTTGCCCCTTCAGGAAGAAGAAAACTGCTGCTACCTGACCCTGTTTGCTTGGTGGCATACTTTATGGAGGGACTGCTTCTTGTGGCCTTTGCAAAACCTTTACATACTGTACGTGCAGTAGATGAAGCCAGACAATGGGTAAGAGTACATTTGATACCATTGCTTTCCTTCCTACCCTTTAAAACAGTTGATACTGCCTTTTAAAAAGCTTTATGGTATTTATTGTTAAACACTTTTTCTGATCATAAATTTCCTTAGTCTGTTGTCATACAGAAATAAAATTAAATAAATATATGATGAAAGTTCCTTAAGTATTACAACTTGCAACTCATGACAAAGCTTCAGGAACATCCTACTGCACGCTCATGAAGGTGTATGAGAAGGCGGTGAAGGTGATGAAATGTAAATTTTACACCATTGAAATCCCATCCGCTAACACTCGCCCAGCACAATTGTTTAGGGTGGTTAGGCCTTTTATCACCCTCAAGGAACCATGTCAAAATAATAGTCAATTGCATTTGAGCAGTGAGGCATTAGCGGATAAAGTCTTGTTTCTCCACTGTGACCTTCCTGCCACGATTGATACAGGATATAAACTGGAAGCTCCGTGGGCATCACAAGAGGTGCTGTTTGATGGCATCAGGTGGCTCTCTTTAACCAAAGGGGACAAAGTGCTAGGCTCAGTGAGGGCAACCATATGCCACCTGGACCCCTGCCCATCATGGCTGCTCAAATTGGGTGACTGGTAGATAGGAGGTCCCTTCAGGGATATTGTCAATCTCTCCATGTCATTTGAGGATCTCCCTCAGAGGCTGAAGGAGGCAGTGGTTCACCCTCTACTGAAAAAAAAACATTACTGGATTTGCAGGACCCTGCCAGCTACTGACCTGCAGTTCTGGGTAAGGTAATTGAAAGGGCCACAGTGGACCAGCTCCTGGGATTCTTGGAGGAAAGTTCGGTCCTTGATACATATCTGTCAGGCTTTCATGCTGACAATGGGGTGAAGACTGTGCTTGTCAACTTGATGGATGATCTCTGTCGCTAGCTGGATCAAAGCGGTTTAGCTATCCTAATGCTTTTATCTGTGTTCAATGTGATCAGTCATGAGTTGTCAGCCCATTGCCTCACCGGGGCGGGGATTCAGGGGCCAACCTTACAGTGGCTGATCTCCTTCCAAAATCAGACACAGAGGGTGGCAATGGGGGAAAAGTTATCATGTCCCTTCATGCTACCTTGTGGAGTGCCACAGGGAGCGATACTCTCCTTCATGCTTTTTGACATCTATATACATCCTCTGGCACAGCTGGTCTGGAGCTTTGGGCTGGGTTTTCACCATGCAACAGTATGCAAATGATACCCAGCTCTATCTCCTGATGGATGGCTGTATGGACTCTCCCACAGATACATTTGCCAGATGTTTTGAAGCAGTGTCCAGATGGCTCAGGCAGAGTTGTCTGAACCTCTCCAAGATGGAGGTCCTGTGGCTGGGTAGAAGGGGGCAGGACCAAGAAGTGTGCCTTCCCTCCCTGGATGGAGTGCAGCTTATGGCTGTACCTACCACCAGGAATTTGGGGGTGATCTTTGATGCCTCCTTATCTATGGAGGTGCAGATCACAAGGGTGGCCCAAGTGGCATTTTTCATCTGTGCCAGGTTAGGCTAAAGGTAAAGGTATCCCCTGTGCAAGCACTGGGTCATGTCTGACCCTTGGGGTGATGCCCTCTAGCATTTTCATGGCAGACTCAATACAGAGTGGTTTGCCAGTGCCTTCCCCAGTCATTACTGTTTACCCCCCAGCAGTCTGGGTACTCATTTTACCAACCTCGGAAGGATGGAAGGCTGAGTCAATCTTGAGCCGGCTGCTGGGATTGAACTCCCAGCCTCATGGGCTGAGCTTTAAGTCTGCATGTCTGCTGCCTTACCACTCTGCGCCACAAGAGGCTCTTGCCAGGTTAGGCTACTATTGCCTTATGTGTCCCCAGAACACCTGACCACAGTGATCTATGTCAGTGGTCCCCAACCTTTTTATCACCGGGGACTAGTCAACGCTTGACAATTTTACTGAGGCCCGGGGGGGAGTAGTCTTTTGCCGAGGGACATCCCCACCACCTGAGCCCCTGCTCCACTTGCTTTCCCGCTGGCACCCCTAACTTCCCGCTGCCTGCTGGGGGGTGCTGTCAGCAGCAACTATGCAGTGCCATGCTAAGGGGGAGCCCCAGCCATGGTGGCCGCTGGAGAGCACCAAAGGTGAGCTGGTGGCAGAGTGGTAGGGCAGCCCCCAAGGCAGCAGCCGGGGAGGAAGACGAGGAGGAGCCACGGCCCAGTGCCGACTGATCTACGGACCGGTACCTGTCCCAGGATCGGGGGTTGGGGACCACTAGTCTATGTAACAGTCACTTCCAGATTAGACTTCTGTAACTCGCTCTACATTGGTCTACCTTTGTCCCTGACCCAGAAATTACAGTTGGTGCAGAATGCAGCAGCTAGGGTCCTCATTAGATGACCATGGAGGGCCCATGTCCATCCAGTGCTGAGTCAGCTGCATTGGTTGCCATTGGTGATTATGTTCTGGATCAGGTTTAAGGTTTTGGTACTTACCTTTAAGGCCATACATGGTCAGGGCCCTGCGTATATGTGGGAGCACCTGTCTTCTTATGCTCCCTGCATAGCCTTTTGCTCTGTTAGTGGTCCCCAGCCCACGGGAAGTGCACCTGGCCTTGACCAGGGCCAGGGCCTTTTCGGTCCTGGCCCCAGCCTGGTGGAGTAAACTCCTTGATGAGCTGAGGGCCTGACAGAGTTATCACAGTTATGCAGGGCCTACAAAATGGAGCTCTCCTGCCAGATAGTTGGTTGAGGCCAGGTTATGGAAGATATGGGCCCCTCCTCTAATGGCCCCTAATTGCCTTTTCAGGCCTAAATGCCCTTCCATGTTGGGCAACCTCCTGAAGTCAGTGGGTGGTACATATTGGGCTTGTTTGGGAAATTGGGGAGAGTATTGATGGGTTTTAGGCCACTGGGGGTATGTGTTTTATCCTGTTTTATTGTCTTTTTGTAAACCACCAGTAGCCGGCATGGTCCGGGAGTGGCAGTCAATAAATTGAAACATAAATACATAAAAATAAATAAATATTGAAGGTACAAGAGTAGAGTCGATTCATCCTGCATACCTTGATACATTCATGCCACCACTTTTAACATACTGTTTGGAATAGTTGATTTTCTTCCATACCAATGTGACAGGCATGACACCTGCTGGCAAAAGTGAAGCAGTAGGCTTTGAAAATATGCATCTTGTTGTAGACAGAAGACTTGGACTGTCGTGGAAGGGAAAATATAGAGCAGGGGGCTCATTTTAGAAATCTGGAAGATATTTTCAGTCATAAACTCACCTGGAAAGCTCATGCCTGCTTAGCAAATGATATTGCTAAAACCAATATAAATGCTCTTTTAATGTTTTTCTGTTCAAAAGGAGGTCTGTATATAATCATAGCCATCAAGGCCTTGAATGCTAAAATCATTTCTCATGTGTCTGGATAAGGGGTGTTTCTGGGTCTCTGGGTTATAGTTCCTGTAATAGATGAATTCCTGAACGTTCTGGTTATGTCACAGGACCCGCACTCAGCATAGCATTTGCACAGGGTTCATTCAAGTCTAGATGATTATTATTATTATTATTATTATTATTATTATTATTATTATTGAATTTATTTCCCGCCACTCCCTTGCGGCTCGTGGCGGGTTACAACAGTATAAAACCCCATAAAATACATTAAAACCAATTAACATGTCAATAGTTAATGACTACCTGGCAAGAGCGGCTAATCAACTACCCATTCCCCCCCTAGCAAGTGGAGAGGGGATACTGATGGTACTCGTGTCTAATCCCAATCCTCAGGTCCCGGGGGGGCATAGATGTTAAGCCTGGTCTCAACCGTAAACCTGGCGGAAGAGCTCCGTCTTGCAGGCCCTGCGGAACGATGGAAGGTCCCGCAGGGCCCGCAGCTCTCCCGGGAGCTCATTCCACCAGGCAGGGGCCAGGACCGAGAAGGCCCTGGCCCTGGTCGAGGCCAGGCGTGCTTCCCTAGGGCCGGGGACGACCAATAGATTTTCTCCCGCAGAACGTAAAGCTCTACGGGGGGCATAGGGCGATAAGCGGTCCCTCAGGTATGTGGGTCCCAATTCGCGTAAAGCCTTGAAGGTTAAAACCAAAACCTTGAACCGGATCCGGGCAGCAATTGGCAACCAGTGCACCTCCAAGGTGTGCCAGTGAGGACCCTGGCAGCTGCGTTCTGCACTAGCTGAAGTTTCCGGATCAAGGACAAGGGAAGGCCCGCGTAGAGCGAGTTACAGAGATCTATTCTGGAGGTGACCGTTGCATGGATCACCGTGGCCAGGTGTTCGGGGGACAGGTAGGGCGCTAGTAGTCGGGCCTGGCGAAGTTGGAAGAATGCCTGGCCTGCTACTCTTTTGATCTGCGCCTCCAAAGTTAGGGAGGCATCAATGATCACGCCCAAATTCCTGGCCTGGGACGCGATGGTAAGATGCACCCCTCCCAGGGTGGGCAAGCGCGCTTCCTGATCCTGCCCCCCGCATCCCAGCCACAGGACCTCCGTCTTGGAGGGGTTGAGTTTCAGACGACTCTGCTCGAACCATTCTGTCACCGCTTCCAAACATCTGGCAAATGGTTCCGGGGGAGAGTCCGGGCGGCCCTCCATGAGGAGATAGAGCTGGGTGTCATCAGCGTACTGGTGGCAACCCAGTCCAAAACTCCGCACCAGCTGGGCCAGAGGGCGCATAAAGACATTAAATAATGTGGGGGAGAGGACCGCGCCCTGTGGGACTCCACATGGAAGTCTGTAGGAGCGCGAGAGCTCATCCCCCACTGCTACCCTCTGGGTCTGGTCCTGGAGAAAGGAGCGTATCCAGCATAAAGCTGTGCCCCGTATCCCCGTTTCGGCGAGGCGGTGGACCAACAATTCGTGGTCCACGGTGTCAAAAGCGGCCGACAGGTCCAGAAGAACCAGCACTGCCGACCCGCCTCTATCCAGCTGGCGACGGAGATCATCCAGCAGGGCAACCAGCACCGTCTCCACCCCGTGGCCTGGTCGGAAGCCAGACTGATATGGATCGAGTGCCGAAGTTTCTTCCAAGAATGCCAGGAGCTGGTCTGCCGCGGCCCTTTCGACCACCTTGCCCAGGAACGCTAAGTGCGATACTGGGCGGTAGCTGTCTGGGTCTCGCGGGTCCAGCATAGATCTTTTCAGGAGAGGGCGGACCACTGCCTCCCTTAACTGCTCAGGGAACTCCCTGGAATCCAGGGAGAGATTGACAATATCCCTGAGCTGGCCTCCTATCTTCTGGCCCCCTCCTTTGAGGAGCCATGACGGACAGGGGTTGAGGGGGCACGTGGTCACCCTGACCGAACCTAGCAACTCGTCCACTTCAAGTAGAGAGAGCCGTCTGAAGCCATCGAACGTCACCTCCAAAGGCGGCCAACAGGTCTCCAATTCATTTACTGTATTAACTGTGGCGGGAAGAGCGCGGCGGAGCGACGAGACTTTGTCCGCAAAATGGCTCATTAAAGCCTCACAGCCTAGTTCTAATTTCCTACTATTTTGGCGCCCCTCAAGGGCGGTAAGGGATCTAACTGTTCTAAATAGTTGGGCCAGGCGAGAGCTCGCGGACGCGATTTCCGCGGCAAAAAATTCCCGTTTTGCCACTTTCACCACCATCTCATACGCCCTCATAAGCGTGCGATGAGATGTTCTCGTAGCTTCGTTGCGAGTCTTCCGCCACACTCGCTCCAGTCGTCTCACTTCCCTTTTTCTCTCCCGAAGCTCCCTGGTATACCAGGGTGCCCGTTTGAGTCAAGGGCAGAGAAGACGTTTAGGGGCGATCTCATCTATGGCAGCCGATAGGCGGGACTGCCAGTCCTCCACCAGGGCTGCCAGTGAGTCGCCAGGAGGCATCGGGTCCCGCAGAGCATTCCGGAATCCTATTGGATCCATAAGTCTCCGCGGGCGGACTAAAATGCGCCCGCCGCCCAACTGGGGGGGGTGGTATCCTGAGCCGGGCCCGCAGAGCATAGTGGTCTGACCACGGCACAGCCAAAGCTGTATCCAGATCCACTTCTATCCCAGCGCCGAAAATCAGGTTGAGTGTGTGTCCGGCATGATGGGTGGGCCCAGCAACAAATTGCGAAAGTCCTAGTGTTGCCATGGATGACACCAGGTCTCCGCCATGGACTGGAGAGGGCACATCCGCGTGGACATTGAAGTCACCCAGGATCAGAAGCCTGGGGTACTGCAACGTCCAGGCGGCCGCCGCCTCCAGCAGGCGGGGCAGGACATCTGGCGGCGCGTTGGGCGGACGGTATACCAACCAGATAGCCAAACTCTCGACCGAGTCCCATCCAATACCGACACACTCCACCCCCTCGATTTCCGGCGCCGGGAGAGCCCTGTGGGTGAGAACCTCCCGGACCACAATGGCCACCCCCCCTCCCCTTTTGTGGGTCCGAGATTGGTGGAGGACCGAGTAACCTGGTGGGGCTAGTTCTCTCAGGGCCACTGTCTCGCCTTCCCTCACCCAGGTCTCGGTCACGCAAGCAAGGTCCGCCTTCGACTCTGCAATAAAATGTTGCAGAGTCGAGGCTTTGTTCTTAATCGACCTTGCGTTGCACAAGACCAATGTCGGATCCTTTACCCTAGCCTCCACCCTCACATTCCTGGGGATGGGCCGGAGGTTAGAAGGGGATCGAGCACACCCAGGGCGCCTTTAATTATGGCCTTTAATCTGAGGTTGAAACTCCTCTTTTCAGTGCTCAAGGGAGGAGGGGGGCGTTTGCCCCCTTTTAAAAGAAGGCAGATTTAGAAGTGGTAGGAAGTGATGTGTTTGGGAGAAGTTTGTAGATATTGATGTTTCTTGGCCTTTCCCTCAGCATGTTCAGGAATATGGCTCATCAAGAAGCATGAAAACTGATCAGGAAAAGGGTGATTGATCTTGACCATGCTGACACATTAACCCAGACAAGGCATGTATGCTTCACTTTTGCATCAAGGATCCCTGAACCTTCCCTCATATTTTAAACTCCTTATAATCCCTAGCCACAGGTGTACTTTTATGCTTGCCAGACTGAAGACCCTGCCAGTAGCAGAACTGAGAGGACAATTTGCTAAAGCTCTATTCTCAGATCACTTCTGTGGCTGTGTATCTGGTGCAATAGAGACTGTACACTACCTTCTGTTATTCTGTGATCAATGAACTGTCCCCGGGGTTCTTTGGATTAGTCATATTCTGAGTCCTGGGTGGTATCTTTATTGTTGGCAGATATAAATCCAGAAATAACTCAGTGTGTTGCAAATTACCTGATGATACAGGTCTCTTTAAAATGCTGCAAAAAATATTTTTTTATCCTGCTGACCATATGAGAACTATATATGTCTAATCTATTTTTCGAATGTGTTTTTAGACTTTTATGAGATATACGTACTTTTATTGTTCTGTATAGTGCTCTTGTCTGTTTTTATCATGTTCTGAAATACTTGTTTTATCCTGTTGTGATGTATTTGGTCTTTTAAAATGTTGCTAAAATGAGTTTTATCCTGCTGACATATATGAGAACTCTATATGTCTACTCATTCATTTTATCCAAAATGTTTACTATTCTGAATTTTCCTCTTGCTTGTTTTGTCATGTTCTGTAACAGTTGTTTCGTCCTATTGTGATTTATTGGTTTTATACTCAGACTATTTATTTATGATCAAATTACAGAAGTACAGTACAGTAAGAAAATAGATTTGTGATCAAAGACTGATATCAAGTACAGTAAAATTATATTAGTGTTTAAACTGGTCAAAAATTATTTGTTTATTTGTTTATATATTTATTTTATATACAATTGTCAACATTTTTAAACCACTTAAAAACCATTTAAAACAATTTTAAATATTGTGAGTGTCCTGCATAGTGCAGGGGGTTGGACTAGATGACCTAGGACAGTGGTCCCCAATCCCTGGTCTGGAGACTGGTGCCGGTCCGTGGATCAGTGGGTACCGGGCCGTGGCTCCTCCTCGTCCTCCTCCCCGGCTGCTGCCTCAGGGGCTGCCCTGCCACTCTGCCGCCGGCTCACCTTTGGTGCTCTCCGGTGGCCGCTATGGCTATGGCTGGGGCTCCCCCTCGGCGCAGCACTGTGCAGCTACTGCTGGTAGAGCCCCCCAATGGGCAGCAGGAAGTCAGGGGCACCGGTGGGAAAGCAAGTGGAGCAGGGGCTCAGGTGGCGGCGGCAATGTCCCTCGGCAAAAGACTACCCCCTGTCCCCGGGCCTCACTAAAATTGTCAAGAATTGACTGGTCCCCAGTGATAAAAAGGTTGGGGACCACTGACGTAGGAGGTCCCTTCCAATTCTATGATTCTATGATTCTATGAAAATTTAGTTACCTGCTTGATTGTCAACTTTATTCTGCCACAAAAGATCTACCATAACCATATTTGCCACCATAACCTATGATAACAGAGATAGCATGCACAACAATTATGAAACAACCTAGTACCAGGGATGGGGATGAGTTAGTTACATGGGGTCAAAAACGATAGGAGGTGCAGTAGAATAAAAATCTAAAGTAAGTTATGGGTCTCCATTCTATGGAGGTTCTAGTGGAGTCCTCTGAGGTTTGGCTGATACAGGCCAAGTCCCATCACAAGCTATAGGTCTAGAGGCTGACTTGGGATCAGAAGACTGGGAAAATGGTATGGTGATGCTGTTGTTGACACCATGTCCCCCTCAAAGGACCAGTGGTGCATGCAGTGCAATTTTCACAACCTGTTCATTGGACTATTTGCCAGTGTTGAAGAGATATCTATATCACCTTGACCAGGGTGCAATGTGAGTAGAGGTTCATGTTCTTAATTCTGATCTCCACTGCATGAGGCTAAAGGAGGTTTATGTTTTGTCTTGGATACCATTACACTGGTTACAGGTGTCAGGTATGTATCTCAAATGGTGCCTGTTGTCTTGTGTTATCCACGGTGCAACTTTGTTTATTGCTTCTCCATTATCCACTTTACCTACGATTTCTCTTACCATCTATAAGCTTAGGGAAAAATGATGAACCCCAGACTGTCAGTCCCTGTTCCTGTTCCCTTTAATGCAGCTTCACCTGGTCAGAGAGTACCTGCTAGGCATCATTAGCAGCAGTAATATCACCATCAGCAACAGAAAAGCACCATTGTGTAGAGGAGCAATGTTACTACCATCAGAGTCATAGTCATACTTGAAGTCCGGACTCATGATTGCAGGCATATGGTGTCATTGCACACTGATTGAAGTTTATGAATTTCCTCCAGAACTTGACTGGATAATACTTATGAATTGAAGCATTGTCCCGCCTAAGAGAATGCTCAAGATCTCCTAGCATATCTGTTTTTCCTCTTTCGGATTCAGTTGATGATGATGTTTGTGGTTTGGATGTTGGGGCTCAGCTTATAATAGCTGCTTTAAATGGAGTTCACATCCCCACAGCTTGCCATCTCCTGGTGAAAACTGTGTAGCTCTTGATGTTGGCCAACTGGCTGCTATTCCCCACAGCCCTTCATTGCAAATGCAGAGGGATGCATGGCAGGCAGTTTTGATAACATGTGCTGGCATTTCAGGCCATCATGACACCATTGGTAGGCAGGCCTGGGGCCAGCATCAAGTCACAGCAGTTAAACTGGCTGTGTCACTTGGGAGGCAGTGTTTGATGGCAGGGTATGTGCAAGTTGATCTGAATCCTAAGTCTGATACAGCTGGGTAGACCATATGTTGTATTATGATAATTACAACCTTCGACATGACATGGGAGAACATCATCTTGGGCACGGTTCACAAAATCTATTGTTCATCTTGAGTTCAAGTAGCATCAAAGCAGCCCAGTTTTGATGATCTCACTTGCAAAAGTAAAATGTTCGCTTGCTACTCAGATTGTTCAACTTTTCCGGCAGCAAAGAACATTGCAACTGCTGGAGAAGATTGCAACAAAGGCATTTAAAGGGCCCAGCAAGTAGCTGACCATGATATATCACACTCCCTCCTCCCATCCTTCTTTTAAATGGACCAAATTGTGGCTAAATTGACACGTTTAAAGTGCAGGGATGGGCGATTCGGCTCAGATAGGTCCAAAAAGTTCCTAAATCAGCATTGTTTGGGATATTTTCCCCTTATCCAAATTGAATCGCCTATCCCTAGTAGGAAGTGTTCTGAAATGTTCACTTGTATAAGAAACTGCCAGCTGGGAAAGGAGTATCTTAGAGCTCTGTCACCCATTCTGAGGCCTAGGAAGTGTCCTTGCAGGAGTGAAAGCCATGGTGGAAGGTTGGCGTTTGGATCAGGTGCTGGACACACCTCACAGTATGTATAAATCTGAATCTGGGGCCCATGCAGATTCCTAGAGTCAGAAAATGGAATTTGTTTGAGTGGGCTTTGCAGAAAAATCTGAACACCTCATACACCGTTTATGCACTGGGAACTTCACTGCCCCAGCTCCTGTGCAGGAGCACAAATTGGGGACAGATGAGGCACACTGGGCCAAATGCTCCCCCGTGTGAGTGCAGGAAGAGGCGGAGCAACCTGCCATGACTATAACTCCAGCCTGCAGCCCAGCATGAAACCTCCAGTGCATAAACGGTCATACAAACAAAAGGGAGGGGATTTATACTCCCCTAAATAAAGAAACAAGTTGCCTGCATTAGTGCACACAATGGCAACTTACCTCCATGGAGAGGGGAAGAACAGCCAGGGGAGCCTGGTTGGGTGAAGCAGATGGGAAGTGAGCGGTGGGGGAAGCAGTGGCACTGCTGGGGTGACTCTTCCTGGCAAAGGACTGTCCTGGCAAGCGGGAAGGGTAAGAGGATGGATTCCTCTACATGGGTCCCCATTTGTTGTATATCAAATGACATACAGAAAAAAAATGCTCTGCTGACCCTGATGAGTGAATAAAGGTACAAGAGCAGAAATTGACATAAATATATCCAACTCTATAATGGGCATGGTTCTTTAGTTTGGAATCCTGCATCTTTAAGCTTAAAACGTTCTGTTTAAAGTTGCAAAGAAGTAATTCAAACTTCTTCTGGGAAGGATAT
Organism: Paroedura picta; assembly: GCF_049243985.1. NCBI lineage: Eukaryota > Metazoa > Chordata > Lepidosauria > Squamata > Gekkonidae > Paroedura > Paroedura picta. Next base: position 86,434,677 of record NC_135370.1, on the reverse strand, counting down.
GATTTAAAAAAAACACTTCAAGCTATTATACTTCTTGTTTGTGAAACCTTTTGGAATGAAAGACTCGAGTGTTGTAGGTAACTTGGGCAAGAGAAAATAGGAGCATGTGCAGATACAATTTGACAAATATTCAAGGCATGGTTCTCTTGTTAATTGTCCAATTTCCTGGAGCAATCAAAGTGAGAGAGATGATTACAGCATTGAATCACTTTTAAACACAATTCTGAATATCTCCAATTACAGAGAAAAAATGGCTTTGTATATGTGTACACCTTCCTCAAGAGACACTGCAGTGCTCATGGCTGCCATGAAGCAATTCCAAATAAAGCATGGTTCTTTAAGGAAAGGTTTTTTCCTCCAGCACTTTTGAGTCTTTGCTTTATGTAGGACATTTTGTCTCAACACAGCCACATTCCTCAATGTGAAGATATGAGTATCTGATTCGCCTCCTTCCCCTGCAAACAAGTACCACCTTCATTTTACGATATTTTGTTGCACGACAACAAGTGCATTGGTGCTTCATTTTGTTAGTGACAAAGGAATACCTGAGTGGGAAAAGCATATAGGTGAAACCTTTTGACTGATATTTCACAATAACTGTATGAAACCAATAAAAACCCGTTACTCATGTCTTTGATTTACCCAAGTTGTACCTCCCTCTCCATCATTTTTTTCATGTCAAATTACAATGGGGAAAGGAAGGATGGAAACTGGGATTTTATCAACCTTTTTGTTTTCCCCACAATATTTATTTACCCCACCACTTCCATAACTGCTGTCTCTGGGAATAGCAGTACAAATATAACTAATAAAAAATATTGTGCGTGTGCTGTGAACAGCCATGGTCCGGCTCGCTGGGAGCAGCGGTATATAAATCAAATTATAAATAAATAAAAATAAATAAAATTCATGCATTAAATAAACTATTGCCATTATCAGCAGAAGGGGAAGAGGCAAGATTCTCTGACAGATATATGAGCCAATTTCTTAATCTATATTTTCAGTTCCATTGTTGTTCTGTGGATTTTTCAGGGCAACAGGAAGAAAGACGTGTAGACTCTCTCGTGGGCCCTTAAAGATTGCAACATAGTGTAGAACGGTATTCTATTAGTGGAAGGGTGTCTCTCCCATTTACATAGAAGGAAGGGAAAGAGTAGTACAATTTTGCATAATGATATTAGAACTCAATAGTTCTGTGTGGTGTGATAGTTGAAACCCTGATCTTAAGAAGCTCTTGCAGCATTCAGCATCTGGTTGCTTCTGGCAGCTCAGAAGTTTGTAAGCTGCTTTGAGACTCTTTCGGGTAATGAAAAGCAAGGTATAAATAAACTAGCTCTTCTTTCATTAATATGCTATTATCAAAATTTGTGAGGACTCCTCAATGTAGAATTTGCTCACTCAGGATCCCTGCCTCTTCTCCATCCTTATATTTAATGTGTACCCAAACATCATCATTCCCCAGAAGCTTTCCCACTTCGTTGCATAACCTTTTCTTTTTTCCTGTTGGGTGTATGTACCATTATGTGAAAAGCAAGATGGTCTCAAATACACCTTCATGGCAGAAAGTGGCTTTTGATTCTACACTAAAGGTGTGCAATTTTTTCTCAGCATTTTTTGGGGGGTTCAGGTCTCTTGATGGCAATATTGACGGCCTTTGAGTGGGATATGAGTGGGGGTTAGGTTCTTCTAAAAAATCCCAGATACATTTGGAATGCCAAATATCCCCAAAACATACTCACAAGGTGTTTTGGGGGTATATTTCTGGCTTAGATGGACCCAAATGCACACCACTGATTTGCCCTTTTTGGTGACCAATTTGCATGCCCTGGACTCATGCTAGAACCACTGATCAACAAAGATATGGTCAGATAGCAAAGCATTTGTGTGACAACTTCAAAACTATGTGTGCAAAGCCTAAAGCAATTTATTTGATTTGATTGTCAGAACAGGTTCGGGTGATGATTTTCTCCTGACTTGAATAGCCTTTGCTATGTCTTAGCCCAGGCTTTCTCAACCAGTGTTTCCTGAAAGCCTGGGGTTTTGTGACAGCCCACAAGGGTTTCACTGATTGTGTAGGAGTTAATTAATTTATTAGATATTTTAAAAATTAAAAAATATCAAGTGATATGGCCATATATGCTCATGTCAACCTGCCCCCTCTTCCCAATATGGCCAATGTTGGGCCTGGAGGGGGTGGTAAGGGGACGGGCCCTGGCCACACAAATCCTTACTGGTCAAGACTTATTGCATGTGACAGTGACTGGAGTCCAGAGAGGTGAATACTCTCATTTTAACAGCAGGGAGGGAGGATGGAGAGATATAGGCTTGCTTTGGCCCTGTTACTGCCATTAGGGGTGGGTTGGAGATGGCAGAATGGCAGAGGCCTGCCCAGGCCCTGTTTCTTCAGGTATCCACTGCAGGCTTCCTTTGGAGAACAAAAGGGTATCAAACACATAGCGCTGGTTCTATTCACAAATCATCTTAAAATATTTCTGTGTCACTTCCTGTGCTGTGGGAGAGGCCTGGTGATGCCACATCTCATGGGAGTGTCTGGGTGATGTCACTTCTGGTGACATGTGACTTCTAGGGGTATGGCAAGAAGGTGTGGCCTGCTGACATCACTTCCAGGGTTTTTCAAAGCTTGAATAATGTTTCAGGGTTTTTTCAATGGTAAAAAGTTTAACCATATTGCCATTATACAGTAAAATTGTGATGCATTCCAATTGCTAGTGTGTTTTCTGCCCAGAACCATGGGATTATCTGTGTCTGTTTCATTATGCTTTAAAGGGAGTTGAAGGAATCTCTTACTTACACAGAGTAGGTGCTGCATGATCCCTTGCAGAAGGATACCAAAATAGGTGTGGCTGATTTACACTGATTACGAGCAACATATTGCCTTTGTAGACTAACTGAGCAGTTATGTGACAAGTGGTGACCTGAAAATGAAAAGATTCTGAAATTCCTGTTGCAAATTGAACTCCAATTACATCTGCAATCTGAATACCAATTACATCAGTCTCACTGGAAATGATAATCATTTTGGTTGAGGTCGGGTGGAAAGCCTCATAGGTGATCAGGTTCCCCCTCCCCCCATTCCTGGGTACAGTGTTAGACTGTATCAGGAGCCATTTATTAACTCAGTTGCCAACCTAACTATGTCATCTGCACCGGGACCAATGCCTGGAGCATAGGGAAGGATTTTTTCTGGGTCACACTGGAATCGCCAATTATTAGGGCTGGTTTTAAATTGTTATTATTGTACATATTTTATGGGGAGTATAATACTTTCTTTTTGTAAAGAATGCTAGGAGCAGCGGTCTAGAAATCTAATAATAAATAAATAAAAAATAAAATAATGCCAGTTGACATTGCATTTTAATTCACAAATCATTTGGGATGCTCCTAAGTCCAGTAATGGTTAGGAAAGGCAAGGATATGGATAATCTCGCCCCTCATTATTTTGCATATAAACATATATGCTGCATTTTTATCAGACATAAATATATAGATAGTAGCAGCACTAGTGAGAAGAAATAGAGGATGGAAGCAAGACACAAGCAAGCTGCTTTGTCCCAATCTAACACAAGGATACCAGAGTGAACACTGTTCCTCTGTTGTTGCTTACATTTTGGAACTTCACCCAATGACAAACAGGCACCCACATAAGAGTCATGTAGATTAAATGTTATGATGAGGTTCATAATAAAATAGATACCCCCTTGTTTACATTAATAAGCTTACACAAAAAGGCATACTCACAGGTCTCACAGCATCCATCTGGGGTGGTTTCAATGGTCCCCTGTTTATAAAACAAACACAGCAATATCTCAGATTTTAATGCCTGAGTTTTTTTTTATGCCTTCGTTTTTTTTTTTTGAAAAACTGCTTGTCATAGTTCCCAATCAGTAACAGAGACATTTCTAAACATCGTATAGCATCTAATCAATTCATTTGTTCTGCTGCCATAATTCTGCTGCTGCCATGGCTTCATAACATTTGTTAAGTGGTAAGAGTGAGTTATTGAACTGTTCCACAAAAATTAGCAGTGAAAATGGAGCCACAAAAATGGAGCTATAAGCCACATTCACCCTAAGAAGTCACCCCTTACTACATGTTCCTTCATTACCCAAAGTTCTTCCTACTCATGCCACCCATGGAGGTTCTGAGCTATGATAGCCAGAAACTTCAGGTATTTACTTGATTGGTAAAAGCAAGGCAAGTCTGTAAAATACTTACGGGAATACACCTTGATTGATCAATCAATGGGCAGGATATTCCTGTGCTGATGAGAAAGAACTGACCTGACGTTTTAGAGCACATATATTGAGAACATTTATCTTGGGAATCCATATAGAGCTCTCCCACCTGAGTAAAAACAAATAACATCATGAAATAGGCAGTAGTAACAGGAACGAAAGCAACAACATTAAAGGCAATTGAGCAAAAGAAAACTAGAGTTTTCATTGATGCATAGGACTTTTATAGGGCTTAAGAAGAACAAGCAGCACAATTCCCATAAAAATACAGCTAATCCACCTGTGCAAAGCTAGTCATATGATGATGCAGACCTTGGGCCCATCAAGATCTGTGTCATCAGTTTTAAACATTCTTGGCAGAGAAAGGTCTTTCTCAACACCTGCTACCTTAATAATTGTCAGGAATTTCATCTCAGACTTTCTGTATACTAACTGCAATAATATGTTCCACCACCAGGCCACATCTATTCTAATATATGTATTTCCTTGGCCAAAACTTGCAGATGGTTTGATTTATATCTAGATGCTTATAGCTGAGTCCCATTGATTGGTAGAATTAAAATACAGTAAATGAACACGTCATTAAAATGTCATGCCAACATTAATAATAATATAATAATTTTGGTAGCTCAGGGAGGGTAACAGCACAAGTTAAAACAATTCAATCTTTAAAAGCTAGTAAGTCATTTAAAACACTATATACATCATTTCAGCCCACTTCAGCAAGCTTGGGAAGGGGATTTCCAGATCTTCCTGAATAGGTAGATCTTCCTCTACAGCAGTGAGGTCAGCACATTTGTTGCTCTATCTGGCCTCAACCATAGGCATGGTGGAATTGCTTAAGGTCCCACAAGGTCCTAGTCTCTTTCAGCAGAACATTCCACCTGGCTGGAGTCAAGGCTGAAAGGGTCCTGGCCCTGGCCAAGGCCAATTGAACCTCTTTTGGCCTGGGAATCCTGAGCAGATTTTGATTTGATGACTTCAGTGCTCTTTGGGGAGCACAGTGGAAGTCTCAGACCACGTAGGACTTTAAATTTAATACAAGCACCTTGAACCATATCTGGCCTTTGATCTGAAGGCTTGGTGTCAGATGTGTTCACCACTGGGTCCCCATGAGAACTCAAGTTGCTGCATTTTGAACCATCTGGAGTTGCCAGAGCAATCCCAAGAGAAGCCCTGTATAGCACAAATTGCAAAAGTCTACAGGTGACCATTGCATGGATGACTGACTAGGTCCGATGCCGAGAGATACGGGAGAAGCTGTCATGCCTGGTATAATTGGAAAAATGCAGGTGGGCAATGTTTATGATCTGGGCCTCCACTGAAAGGGATGTATCTGGGATCTGTTCCAGGCTGTTCCAGGCTGACAGAGGAAACCAGTGTTAATTGGGCTTCATAAAGGTCTGGGAATTGCATCAGCTGTTTCACCACATGCCAACCCAGTCAGAGGATCTCCATCTTGGCTGGATTCAGCTTCAGTTGACTCTATTTGAGCCTGTTCACCACAGTCTCCAGACACTCAGTCAAGCAATCTGGTGGTGCCATCAGATGGCTGTCCACTAACAGGAAGAGTTGAGTGTCGTCTGTGTATTGGTGGCAACCCAGCCCAAATCCATTAATCAACTGTGAGAGGGGGTGCATGTAGATGTTGAATAACATTAGTAAGAATACTGCTTCCTGTGGGACCCCACAAGTAAGAGCCCATTGTTGGGTGGTGCTTCCCTCTGACGCAACCCTGTTCTCAACCTTGGAAAAATGGCTGAAGCCATTTGAGAGTGTGTAGGATGGACAGTGGGTCAGGAGTTTATGATAGACTGTGTTGAACACTGCTGTCAGATTTAATAGGAACAGCATCACTAAACCACCTAAGTCCAGTTCTCTCTGGAGGTCATGTGTCATGGTGACCAGAGCCATCTCCAGGAAGAAGTTGCAACATGTCACTGAATATTAATACTTAGCCAGGTTCAATATAAGATCAGGTAAACTAAAACAAAATTAGTGGATGTATCAGTAACTCAATTTCAATGCTGTTTAGAGAAAAACTGTTGAGGATGCTTCACCAGTGGCACTTGATATCACATAGACTAGCAAAAAATTATTGAAGCTATAATTACCCTAGTTGGTACTATTTATCTGCAGAAGCTGACTATATACATATGTGATGGTTGCATACAAAAGTGAAAAAATATTGGTGGTCAGTGGTGGAGTATATGTTAAAAAGGCTTACATGTAGAAATGTCCTATTTACAAGATGTTATTTTTCTAAACTATGTGTCCATGCAACCCCCCCCCCGCCCGAAAAAAAAAAAAGTACTATGTAATCCTGCATTTGGTAACAGCAGAATTGTATACACATGGCAGAGGGGGAAATTGCTATGACTAAAACAGCAGATATCAGCACTGATTTGAGTACATTTCAGCTTTTCTGAGCCAAACCTGCCCAGGCTTATTGTGATGTGTAAAGAAACGTATTGACTGCCATTGAAAAGATGATTATCTGGCTCACTTAAATAGGACAGAAATCTTTCTCCCCCCCCCCCAAAGTTGATATGAATATACACTTCAGTCTTTCTGTTTAACAGCTATGAGATTTTTCTGTCTTGTAATGTAATGAGCAAAATTGTACATTAAAAGTGAACACATACCTCAACAACCACTGTCCCAGATGAAAAGTTTGCTATGCAAGAAACCTGTATGCATTCACCACAGCATTTCCCTTCTTCATGGGTATAGCGGAAACCCTAAAGAAGGCAAGATGTTGACTGTTTTGTTAGGTTGTTAGGTTGCCAGCTGCAATGACCCAGAGCTCTTGTTTGCCCCAATAACCTATGGAGCTCCTTGTTGCCCACTCACTTCACAGGGTGTATGTGCAGCAAAATCAATGAATGGAATGAAGAGGGAATGACTTTACAAACAGTCCCGGACTTACCTGGGGATGGCATGGATGGCAGTGAGCCAAGCCTGCTTCAGGAACCTTGAGGGGTGGGGACCTTGTTTTAAGCCCTGGCTGGCCAACCAGCTCTCCTGGGGGCTGACTGGTGAGGTGGAACTCAAGGGAAGATAGTCCCAGAGCTTGAAGCTTTTGTTCCAGCCTACTCTATCTGGCCAGCTGCCATGGAGCATTTCCCCTCAGTTTCTTTCAGGCTTTCCTTTCCATCACCCCCCCCCCCCCAGATTTGAGTTGTTACAGGTTTGCGGTTGGGTTACTTGTTTGTTTTTCACTACATTGTATCACCACTTTAGTGGGTGGTTAGGGCACTGGGATGAATCTAATGGTGGAAGGCTCTGCCTGTATACCCACCCACCCCGTTTGGAGCTCCTGTATTGGGGTAGAGCTACTCAGCCACATGCCCAAGTGGGGACTGTCAGCAGGCGCTCACCAACTGGTGTTAAAGGACTGGAGTCTGATGAATCAACATAAACAGAAATCAGAGTCAATAAAATATGAATATCAGGATCAGCCCAACTTCTCTATGGCAGAACAACGTCTTAAGGAAACTTTCTCCCATCATGCATTTCTGGATGCATATTCTCAGGAGAAACAAGCAATTGTAATGAGAGGGCAGCTACACCCAAATAAACATGATCATACAATGGCACAGGTCTAGACTAGGCATATATGATTCAGTTTGGATAATACAAAAAGTTGATTTGGACACATTTTAGACTATTAGTTATTTTAATTTTATTTATTATTAAATTGCAAGACCAACCCTATCAGTGCAGCTGGAGGTTGAATGGTTGGATCCCATTGTCAAATCTTTTTGAAACCTTTTTGAAAGAGCCTCTTGTGGCACAGAGTGATAAGGCAGCAGTCTGAAAGCTTTGCCCATGAGGCTGGGAGTTCAATCCCAGCAGCCGGCTCAAGGTTGACTCAGCCTTCCATCCTTCCAAGGTCGGTAAAATGAGTACCCAGCTTGCTGGGGGGTAAACGCTAATGACTGGGGAAGGCACTGGCAAACCACCCCGTATTCAGTCTGCCATGAAAACTCTAGAGGGCGTCACCCCAAGGGTCAGACATGACTCGGTGCTTGCACAGGGGATACCTTTACCTTTAACTCAAACCCTTGCCCCCCCCCCGACAACAGAATAACCTGAAAGGGGGGGAAATCCCATTAACTTTAATGGAACCATTGAATTTAATGACACCAAATCACTTTGGATTTGGTCACTAAATGATAGAGTTGGAAGGGGACATGCCATCTAGTCCAATCCCCTGCTCAGTGCAGGAGCATTGATTTGGATAGATTCCGCCAAATATGAGCCAGGGAAGGGTGCTTCCAAGTGCTTCAGATTTGTCCTGAATTGATTTGAGCCGAATCTGAAATGGTCAATTTTGTTTGTGTATGCACACTATCCTGGTCAGAAAGAAAGATTATTTGAATCTAAGACAAGCAACACAGCAGAAGGCTGCCAGCAGAATGACTACTAACCTGTGGACATTCTGTAGAACACTTTACTGGAGAACACTGGATATGGTTGATTTGGGTCTCAGGATCCTTTGTCTCAGTACAAATGCATTCATCACAAGAGTTTGAAGGTACCAGTGATCCAGGCTTTAAAAGAGGTAAGCAAAGTGGGGGATTCTATTAAGTAAATTTATACTAAACCAGAAATATATATTCATGCATATGGCTTCACTAGTCTGTACAGCAGCAAGAAACACAAGAGCTAAACTCTTTCTAGCTGTTAAACACTTTGGAATCTTAAATAAAAAATGACCAAAAGGGAATTATAGAACAAAATAATGTTACAAATTATACATGTTTAAATCTGCTGAAGAATAATGGGAAAAATCTATAAATTATAACAGTGCTGCCACAGCATCACAAAGCCAAGAGACTTTAATATGATTGAAGAGAATTATTTGGTAATGATTTTAAAAAATGCAATGCTGTCATATCTGGAATAAATTCTAATGACAAATTAATAATTAAAGCCATACTCCAGCAGTGTACAATAGTCCTTACCTGATACTCAATTCCGTTAGATACACATATGTTTTTTGGAACTGTAAATAAAATAAAATAAAAAACTTATTTTTAAATGTTGGAGTCTTCTTATTTTCTACTACATGCTTTCATAATTTTCCCCCTTGGTTTTCTGCTATACAGATTTTGGAAAGAAATATGCTAGCACATAAGTAAATAGCGTTTTGAGTCAGATCATCACAATCAATAGACTATAACATTCTCCTTAGAATATTAGATTTCTGTGAATAAATTCAACTTTAAAGACTACTTTGATTTTTCATCTCTAGTGCTTTTAGTTCAAAATCAAGATTCTTTGTGACATTTTCTGTTTTCTCACGCTGAATTTTCTTCTCTATAATGTGTATTTTCCAATAACATTAATCAACATCATAAATTATACGTGGGTGAGATGCATGGCATTTATAAATTCTGTATATGCTCTGGATGAAAACCATATAAACTTGCATACACAAAGATGGATTTTCAGGTCTTTTCCGCACCTGTTAAATGTACTGAAATGCTTACCTTACATAGTTGTTATATTCTGGCCTCTCTGTATGACATTGCCAGCATCCAGCGTCTGGGCAGTAACTGGCTGGCTACATCCTCCATTTTAAAGTACTAGTTGGGGAATTGCATAAAATGGATTCACCAACCAATTTAGCACTAGCTGCCAGAGAGCAACCCAAAGGCAACCAGTAGGGGGAAGGTATGGAGGTTCAAACACGCTAAAGGTGCTTGCCTCATCTCACCCTCGCACCCCCCTCTCCCTTGTTCCTGGGGATGGGAATACCTTTTTAAAAATGTCTAGAAGAAGAAGAAGAAGAAGAAGAAGAAGAAGAAGAAGAAGAAGAAGAAGAAGAAGAAGAAGAAGAAGAAGAAGAAGAAGAGTTGGTTCTTATATGCCACTTTTCCCTACCCGAAGGAGGCTCAAAGCAGCTTACAATCACCTTCCCTTTCCTCTCCCTATGGCAGACACCCTGTGGGGTGGGTGAGGCTGAGAGAGCCCTGATATCACTGCTCGGTCAGAATAGTTTTATCAGTGCTGTGGCGAGCCCAAGGGCACCCAGCTGGATGCATGTGGGGGAGCGCAGAATCGAACCTGGCATGCCAGATTAGAAGTCTGCACTCTTAACCACTACACCAAACTGGCTCTCTGGAGCAATGAATAGGCAGATAAGTGTGCAGGCAATGCCAGAAATCTAACTTTTTACTTCCTGGAGCAACAAATAGGCAGATAAGTGTGCAGGCAATGCCAGAAATAAAAGATTTTCCCCCCAAAGTTATAACACAAATCGGGCCTCTCTAACCCCCCCCCCTCCCCAATCAGGAATCAGAGTAATTTTTAAAAGTATCAAAAGATTCCTGATTCCATAAGGGGTGGCATTCAAAAAGCACTATGCATCTATGGTACTCACCACAGGAATAAATGGGACAACATCCATCTTCAGGAGTTGCTGTTACTAACTCGAAGCCTAGGTTGCATTCTTTTTTGGGCATAGTACAGGACCTTACATCACATGCTGTAAATTCAGAAACAGACAAAATAAGGGAACTCGCTTTTTGGAGGAAGATGAAAAATATCTGCGTATTAGCTTGGTACCAAATATTCTGAGAATAAAATCTGGGATTCTCCATATTTCACAGTTATAAAGAAATAGTACAGAAAAAGCAACCTATATTTTTTATATATTAATTCTTAAAATGTACATGTTTTTAGTCTATAATTGAGAAATCTTACCACACACTGTCTCTGTACAGCAGGGGTCTTTTGAATGTTTACGTACTATAGGGACAAATCCTTCCTTTGTGCAAGTGATTGATGGGGACTTTGGACAAATGTGGGGTGAACAAGTGATGTTCAGTGTTTTGTCGCTGCAGGTACAGATCTGACAGTCTTGTTCCCATATTTCTCCTGGCTGCATATATAGTAAGCAAAATAATAATAATAATCAGAGTACTTCACAAAATAATTCTGGGGACAAATTTCAGTCACAGCTTTCATACCCTAATGTCTAAAGCCAGGGACTATTTTCTACATTAGCACACAAGATTATCACTAAATATCACAATGCAGACTCCATTAGTAATCATTTATACCGCACATTTAATTGGAAATGCTTTGCAATCATTATCTTATTTGCAACATTATTCCTACCAAGAAGAAACTAGGTATTGGAAAAGCTATCCACTGAGGACAAAACTAGATGAGATGCTTGGGCGTGAGTTGGACTGGAAGTCCCAACTAAATCAGATTCTGGAATGCTTAGAAACTTTGTTTCCTGCAGGTAAAGTTTGGGAATGACACAGAATCAGGTTGTGCTTGCTATATGTTTTGTGGCCCAACTCTTGTCTACCTTGGAACTGAATAAACAGCAAAAAAACAAACAAACAAACAAAAAAGTGGTGCATGTTATTCTACGTAAGAATGACTTCAAAGTTTACAAAATGTTTGGGGATAAATGTATAAATCATTCCTGCATGAAATTTCAGAAGCTGGACTGATTTGCAAGGTCATTTATATGAATTTAAATTAACATGAAAGCAACTCTGAGAGTCATATAAACATATGGGAATTTCTAAGAACTAAATTGTCCAGTCACTAAAGACAGTATTAATTCCTGTGGTAAAAGATGTATATTATTCCTTTGAAACTATTTTCAGGGACATTCAGAGGTGGTTTGCCTCCATGTCATGATCACTAGTATTCCTTGGATGAATGACAACCAAGATCTTTGGAGGTCTCCCATCTAAATATTAGCCTGGGTTGGCCCTGCTTAACCTCTGAGATCTGACAGGATTGGGCTTGTCTGGGTTATCCAGGTCAGGGCATTGTCTTCATTGTTTACACCTTATGTCTTTAATGAAAGAGGCTGTGTTAATTTCATCTCAATATGGATCCTGCTAATAGTTCATTTTCTTTTGCCTTGATTTGGAGAGGTCAATATTTTATATAACATTCCATGAGGATCCCTTGTGTGAAATGTGATTGGGTGGTAAGGGCTTCCCTTGACATAACTATATGCACATCCAGTAAGCATAGGTATTCTTGCTTATGCTATAGTTACACTGTTTATTCCCTCATGCTTGCTATGTTTAGCACTTGTGTCAACAAACACAACATGTGAGTATGATGAAATCCTGGCTGCAGGTTTAGTTGCATGTGCTTATGGCTCCCACCTGGCCAGGTGGTACAACACCTGTCTTCTTTTATTACATTAGATTAGTAGACTGTCAATGTCATACATACAACAACAGTACAGAATTAGCAGAACCCAGTTTACATCTGGAGTGGAGACCAACCAGGAGGGGAGGGGGGAAATGATGGCAAAGACCACCTGATTGGGGAAATAAGCTCATTGCCAACTCAGCTATGGAAAGAGGATAAATTATAAAGCAAGAAATACAGGACACCACTAATCATGCCTGTCACCAGCCTCTAGGGAGTGTAGTCAGCATGCTAGCCCTGGAAGTTGCTGCCATGTCCCTCACACATGAGTCCCTTGAGGAGATCCCCCCTTTTAGATTATACAGGGGATCCCACTTCTAATTAATCCTGTATGACATACAGGCTGAGCTACCTCTGTCTAGCTTTCTTTAAAAGAGAAGCAAAGGCCAAATGAAAACATCTTGGCCTCATAACTCCCATGTCTCACAGCCTTTAGAGCCATGGATGGCATCACAGGGCCCTCAGCTGAGAGCTGATGAGAGGCATAACTGCCCACATCATCTTCCTCCTTCCCTCCCTCCCATCCAGGCACAAGGGTCGCTCATCTCTAACAAATTTTGAGTCCAGTGGCACCTTTAAGACGAACAAAGTTTTATTCAAGGTATGGGCTTTCATGTTCACGCACACTTCCTAAAGTTCACTTCTTCCGATACAATGAAACAAAATTTCCCCACAAATTTGCACATGAAAGCTTATACTTTGAATAAAACTTTGTTGGTCCACTGGACTCAAACTTCAGAACAACATGCCTATTCACCTGAATCTACCATATAAAACTGCACAGATGTAAAATTCCACAAAATCCTCCTTGAAACAAATTTTGAAAAGGATCACTTGAAATGGTCAACTAAACTGTATGTGGGTACCAGAAAACAAGGTAGGGGCTATTTTCAAACACTGAAAATAGTTTTAGAACACTGTCACCGTTAAGATCAACAACAATTTATTCAGGGTATAAGCTTTCATTTGCATGCACACTTCTTCAGCTTATACCTTGAATAAAACTTTGTTGGTCTTAAAGGTGTCATTGGACTCAAAGGTTCAATGTCCTATTTCATTCACCTGTAAAGCTCTGCATTTGTGTGTCAGAATCACATGATTGCTGCCATGAGATTTGTGTAACCATCTTGAATTTTGTATAACCAGCTTGTCTGCTTTGGCCTTAAGTTGTCTTTCTGAAATGCTTTGCTCATCTTTGCAACATTACCAGTCTTATCTGTGTAAGTAGCTGTAGCTAGCTGAACCAAGGTTGGGGAGGTTTGGGTTATCATCTTGGCTGTTTTCCCAGACGGCACCTGGACTTGGGAGGGGGCACCCTCTCTGGGAGTGAGAATATCTTTGAGCAGGAAAGTTTGGGGTAAAAGTACTGTCTTTTGGAAGTGCAAGCCAGTTTCGGCTTTGAACGTCTAAGGCAGGGGTAGTCAACCTGTGGTCCTCCAGATGTCCATGCAAATGCTGGCAGGGGCTCATGGGAACTGTAGTCCATGGACATCTGGAGGACCACAGGTTGACTACCCCTGGTCTAACGTATCGATCTGCTTGGAAAATAAATGCTTTCTTCTAAAGAAGTAGTTGTTTCCAGTCTGTCAACCTGACATTGTGTCCCTTACCTGTTTCACTAGACCATCCAGTCTTGTGCAGCCTGCAGAATAGAAGAATTAGAATATTAGAAACATCATTTCAAAAAAGGAAAATACAGAAGCATGGCCATCATAATATGTCAGAGTCCCAGGAATGCAGGATAGTCTCTACGAAAAAGCTGTGGCCAAAGAAGTGCTCACTTTGGCCCATTATGCACGGGCCATAAGGCCTGCACTGGTGGCAGCAGCGCTTCGGTTAAAATCACCGAGAATGCACTCTGCGGCCCAGGGCTTCAGAAGACCCATGTTAAGCGAACACAGGATGTTCCGGAGCTTCCCGGGTAAGCCGGGGCTGTGGCGGCCTGGCACTGTGCATAATTGTCAGTGCCGGGCCTGTTGGGCCACCCAGCCTCGATCTGCAGTGTCCCTTAAGGGACACCGCATGCCCCTGCAGGCTCCGTGGTGGCACGGAGCTGGCAGGGGCGAACCCTTGCTCCCACTCCCTCTGGCCCCTCCCCACCTCCCCCGGCTGCACCTCCTAGCCCTGGTGTAAAGCATGCTCACGCGCCAGGGCAACCCAGCATGCCCCATTCCCGTGTGTTCATGGGAAACGGCGGGGCATTGTGCCCCGCCGCAATAGCACGGCGCCAGCGCGCGGAAGCTGGCGCCATGCATAAAAGGCCTTATACAGAGCCCCAAGGCATTCAGGTTGGCTCCCAGGGGCACATGCTGGAATCCCAAACATATATACTTGGGAATAAGCCCCAATAAATACAGTGAGTCTTGCTAGCATTTGATTTCATATCCAAAGTAACACTCTAATATTATTTGGTTGAATACTTTTCTCAGTTTTGCTGGGATGTCTATATCCTTCCAAAGTATGACTGGCTAAGAATACAACATATATTTTCTGCAGAAGCAACCTACAATGTTCACCCTCCCCATTTCTTACCACAGACAGAAACACATATACTGTCATGGTCATTCAGCTGGATCATTCCTTCAGGGCAGAAGCATCCTTCAGCAAGTATTCCTGAGATGTCAACTTGTGGTGGATTGGTGCTCACAGTACGTTTTCTGTGGGATTATGGTAACAGGGTAAAAGTATAATTGAGTAAAATGTTCCACAGTTCAATTAGTGCTGTAAGCTGTAGAACACTTTCACTACCAATATGTATAAATATTCCATTTTTTCATTCCTTTCAGTTTTCATACATTCTCATTGACCATTTATGCCCTGGAGGTTTCATGCCGTGCTGCAGGCTGGAGTTTTAGTCATGGCAGGTTGCCCCACCTCTTCCTGTACCCACATAGGGGAGCATTTGGCCTGGTGCACCTCATCCGGCTCGGATTTGTGCTCCTGTACGGGAGCGAGGGCAGTGAATTTCCCAGTGCATAAATGGTCATTGTGATTATTTTAATTCCTCTTGTTTCCTTTGCTGGTTTTCCTGTTTCATCCATTTTTATGTAATTTTGTGACATTTTTGCACCCAACCTATCCATAATCTTATTATTGAATTTTATTATTTTTGTCTAGAAAAAGACTATCACAATTTCATCTTGAACATCATAAAATCAGTTTTGTAGTTGAACTAGAGAAATAGTGAAATTTAGCAACATCTTCCAATAAAACATTCGAGCATCTCCACATACTAGAATGGTTCATTTTAGAGAGATACTGAAAAAGTCATGAAGATATTTGTGGAGGAGTGAGGTATACAAAGTCATTGTCTTGACATATGGGTTACTGCATCTTGTTTTGTCATGCTGTGCTGCAGCAATAAAACCACCATGGCTTCATGTGGCAAAACAGGAAGCACTATAACACATATGCATTTTCTTGTATGTTAGAATGAAATTGTCTTGCCTCATTGAAATGCCTACTTCAATATATATTCTGACACTTTCTGCATCATTGATGCATCAAAATATTAATTGCAGTGTACATTCTGGTATGACAAGATCATGATTAGGCCTTTGGGGGAGGTAAAGTGGCTTTGTTATGTGATTGGTTATGCAGTTTCATTATGTCATCATATTTATTACGTGATTGTTGCTGATCGTGATAACTATGACTCCATCCAATCAGCATAACTGGATCAAATTGTAGAAATTATTATTTTTAACCGCTCCTGCGGAGCGGATTAAATAAAGCCCTAAGGGGTATTGGGGAGGAGTTAGGGCGGGCTCTGTCCATGATAAAAACTCTTGCAGCGGCAAATCAGGAGCCGCGAAGTGGCTCCTGATTCACCCCAACAAGTGCCACTCTTGGCCCAAGCGGCTGATGGGGAGGCGCGCAAAGCGCGCCTCTCCATCAGCCACTTGCCACCGCCTCGCCCGCCAGAGACTCCTTCCCAATGCCCTCGGGAAAGGAGCAGGGATGCCATGATGAAGATGCGGCGTCCCTGCTCCTTTCCCACCCCCCCCCAACACCACGCTAATGGGTGAGTCCTATGACCCCCCCCGCTCCATCCCCACCTGCCTTCCCGCCCCGACATCGCTCCTGACAACAACAAGACCCCCCATGCACACACACCCGCGCCCAGCCGCCACCAACTAACCCCCCAAACCCTCCCCAGCCCCCTTCCCAACACAATGGTGCTTCCCGACACACACACACACACACACACACACACACTCCGCCACCTACCCGCCGCCCGCCAACCCCCCCAACCCTCCCCACACCCCTTCCTGACCCGCCGCTGCTCCCCGATACAAACAAACCCGCCCAGCCACACTCCGACACCCACCTGCCGCTCGCTAACCCCCCAAACCCTCCCCAGACCCCTTCCTGAATTCCCACCACTTCCTGATGCCAAGCGACCCACCCAGCAACACACTCCGCCACCCACCCGCCGCCCGCTCACCCGCTCACCCTCCCCAGACCCCTTCCTGACCCGCCACAATGCCCCAACTACCATCCGCCGCCTCTACCCCAGCCCCTGCCCCCGCGCTTCCAACCCCCACAACAACTGACCCTTCCCCCGGCCGCTCCCTGCTCCCCGATCCGCCCTCACCTTCTGCCGGTTCTCCTGATCCCTGTCCCTATATTCCCTTCGGCCTGCCCGCCACGCCGCCAGTCAGTGCGGCCTGCTCGCCGGCCAGCACAGCACGCGAATGAACCAGGCATGCGCGGACTCACGCACATGCCTGGTTGCTCAGCCCAATGCCCCGCCTCCCGCCCCTCACCTACACCACGCATGCCCGGACTCCACAGGAGCCCTCCTTCCCTTCCCCATCGCCTGCACCGCCCGAACTCCACGCTTCACAGCCCGCCCCCACCAGCGGCCCAACAGCCTCCCAGGTACGGGGGCCTCGCTTCAAGCCTGACCTCTGCCCATTTTTATAAATGGGCTTTATTTCTAGTAAAGAGATAAGAGAGTAATACTGGTTTTGAATAGGTGCAAAAAACAGCTGAAAAGGTGAGGCATACCTTTCACCTTTTTGAAAAAAATCTGGATGTCTGAAGGGGGAAATTTCAGTATTGCTCTGATCCCAGTATCCCCACAAGGAGTACTAATCAAATGAACATATACAGAATATGCAAGAATAGCAAACTCTGTATAATTATGTACTCCTATATATCTCATTGGGAGGGGGAATCAGCTTATACATTTTGGGCCTTAATAAATCACTCACCCACTATAGCATGTGTGTCTTTCCATTCTTCCACATGGTTTGTAAATTTGGTCTTGAGGGCATGTGAGTTCTGCAATATAACAGATTTCAGTTATATTCCAGTTTTATATTTCCCAAGCATAAAGTAATTACCCTGAAAAAATCTCCATGTCCACAACTCTTTGTAGAAGCAGAGCTGTCCTCTGACTGAGACATATGACGAAGCCCTACTTTGTGGACCAGCACTATCCTTCATTCATTTCAGCAGGGCTTTTCCAAAGGCTCTGTTAACATGAATGTGTCTAGCAGTAGTGCTTACTAATTTGCACCATAAATAATTTCAGCATATATTCAGGTCTGAGGTTTAAACAACCATCATTAAGGAATATCTTATCCCAAAATACTATTTCTGAGCCCTTATCTGACTTGTGTATAAAGTAGCTCCAGGACATAGGCAGCATACAATGTTCTTTTAAAGGTCAGTCAAAGGCAGAAGATAACACCATTATCTGCAGAGACCTTGCTGGGCCTGTAATTACACAGATCTCTGGAAATTTCTCCTTAGTAATGGACATCTTATCTGAGAGGATCTCAATGAGAGGAATCAGTTGCTAGGAGTCAGAACAGTACCCTTCACCAAGCAAGCGATTGATCATGAAGCTAGAACTTAGGGATAATCATGGGATAACCATCTAGTAGTATTTGGGGCATTTGGAGCACCTGGCAAACATGAGATGAAGCCTGAGGCTATGATTTCTGGGGATCCTGAACAGAAGGAGACCTTGTCAGTGGGCTATACATTTTTTAAAAATACAATAAATAAAATGCAACCCTAACTGCTCTTCCCTAGCAAGAGAATTTGGGGGAAAGGACAAGTTATACAGCATTGTTCCAATGTACAACAGATGCAAAAATGGAAGTGAGGTAATCACAACAGTACAATGCTCTAGGATTCACCCAAAATACTGCAGTTAAACTAGAGAGTTGTGGGTGAATCTTGGACAGTCATGCCTAATGGTGCAATTTCCCTCTCCCCTACTGCCCTCAAAAAAGACTTAAATTTGTTATTAGTTGAGGAACAAATGACCTGAGGGTGTGTTCAAGCATGTATTTCTCTTATGCATAGATGTTATGACATAGAATGTTTGTTTAGTGTTCATAGGGGAAATTATTTTGTTCAAATGTAAATATATAGGAGTGTTAAAATTCTTCAGAAGACGCTACATCCTTGTGTTTTCATCTCATGTTTATACTTATGAACTCTGCAGATTTACCTTAATATGCATGAGAAATACAATGAAGCCTGCAGAGGAAACAGACAAAAGAGGCCTACAAGACGGAGCTCTTCCCCCAGGTCTATGGATGAGACCAGGGCAGAGAGAAGATCAGTTTCTCTCCCCCTCATTAAAAATACTTACGACCACTTGAGCATCTGATGGTGTTCGGTTACTGCTGCCTCTCACCCCCCCCCCCAAATTGGGAGTGGTGATGGTAGGAAGGGTAGATGAGTTAGACTGCCATGTTGTATTTTATGTCTTTTGTATTTAATGTTCTTAATTGGGTTTTATTGTCTATGCACTGATATTGTAGCCCACGACAAGCAGGCTACAAGATGATGATGATGATGATGATGATGATGATGATGATGATGATGATAAATCCAGGGCTGCTAACTCTACCTTGGAAAATCCTGGATATTTGGGGACAGAGCCTGAGAAGAGTGGAGCTTACGGAGAAGAGGGAGCTCAGGGGGGATGTAATGCCTTAGAATTTCCCCCCCAAAGCTGCTATTTCCTCCAGGGGAACTGTCATCTGGAGTTCAGCTGCAGTTTCAAAAGAACTCCAGGCCGCGGGTTAAAGTTGGTTAATTCTAACAACCCACTTCTGGGAAGTCTTTCAACTCACCACACTTCCCTTTGAGTTTGCTTCTCCAGTCCACACAGATTCCCTGATACCCACACAAGGCTGCATAGGCTTGGAGACTTCTGCATTCAATATTCTGCTGTGGCAGGAAACATCCATCCATTACACAGGCCTCATAGTAAGGACGTGGAGGGACAGCATAGTGACACTCTGTTAAGTTCCTTAATTAATGAAGAATATTTATTTTACATTTTTGTACTGTCCTTTAGGAATCCAGAGCTGTACACATATCCTACCCTCTTCTCATTTTCACAACAGGGTAGAATTAGATTAAGAGAAATTGGCCAGCCTTAGGTATTTGAAACTTTATCTCTCCAGTCACAATATTGTAATTATTTACACTGTACCAAACTGACTATTTATTTTACAATTTGAATGACTTCATAACTATACAGATACAGACACAGGATCTCAAAATGATCTACTCTCAAAAACTGTAGGACTATACTGAGAACTGTTGACAATTCAACATAATTATATTTTTAAAAATTACTTGGCTTCAACTAGTATGAAAGACTGTCTCTCATTACTACACACTTTTGATATGAGTAGATAGAGAACTGATTCACTGCTGGTACTCATTCTTTAGGGTTCTACACTGAATTATTCTGCTGGTGTTTTATATATGCTGATGTGTTCTGTTTAGGTTTTTAAATTACATTTTATTACACAACAAATACATGTAACCATACATTAATGAAACACAACTCACCAGAACAAATTCTAGAAGGCAAATACAAAGCAAAATAAAAATGTATGGAAAAACAAACAAAAATATAAAATGTTTACAATTAGTTTCAATATCATGCTTATGTGGCATCCATTTAATTTGTTATATATCTTTTCTAGAAAGTGTGCCTTACCAGATAAGTTTACAAACAGAAGGAGCTTCACAAGTAGCCATGCTGGATGACAACATTTCGTACGGAGAAGATGCTGGATGTTGACCAGACTCACAGTTTCTAGTGGCAAAGTCCATGACTTTCCAGTCCATTGCCATCTCTGTGAAGGAATCTGCTATCTTGCCATTCCTTTTCATAACATCATCTTTCTTTTTGTTGGTGCATGTGCCTAACCAAGATGAGAGGATTACTTTGGGCAAAATTTAAGGCACTATGTATAATACAAAGAAAAGTGGTAGTATTTTGACCCTCTGTTCCTACCTAAGCTCCAAGCCAATAACTGTCTTCACTTTTAACTGTAAATAGTTGGATTATTCCTCAGTTGCTGTACACTTCCCTGCTAGGGTTACTAACACTGAGTTGGGGAAGTCCATGAGATTTGGTGGTTCAAGGAGAGACCCTAGTCTGGAGATCAGTTCTAATTCCAGGAGGTCTTCAGCCCCTATCTGGAAGTTGGCAGCTCTATCCCCTTTCTTCCCCACCCCCATTCCCCCTCCACATCCCCAGTTAAAATATAACATCCGACCACCCAAGTTTTTATAAAGAGCCAGCATGGTATAGTGGTTAAGAGCAGTGGCTTCTAATTTGGCGAGCTGGGTATGATTTCCCACTCTTCCACATGCAGCCAGCTGGGTAATCTTGGGCTCCCCACAGCACTGCTAGAGCTGTTCTGACTGAGCAGTAATATCAGGGCTCTCTTAGGCTCACCTACCTCCCAGGGTGTCTGTTGTGGGGAGAGGAAAGGGAAGGAGATAGTCAGCCACTTTGAGACTCCTTCGGGTAGAGAAAAGAGGGACATAAAACCCAAATTATTCTTCTTCCATAACGTTTACTTCATATTCCTCAGGGGTCTTCTTCCTTTGTCATCCATTCCCTATTTTTTACAATAGCAGCTCTATTGCTACACTGGGACTACTAGATAACATGAACGACAATGCTTTGATGATTAATAAGAACAACAGGAGGAATTTTCTTTCCTAAGGAAAGCTTATAAAATTAAGGGGAGAATGAAGTGTACCAATCTAAACTCCTTGGAAGAATGAGTTTATTTAGTACACTAAATGATTAAATAAATTACACCATTCAGAGCTTTACCTGAGCAAAAAGAAAGACACATTGGTACAACTTTCAGTTTAAAATATAAGGAACAGCTTTCTGCTTATTCAAATTCTAGCCCAGTATTGTCTACTGACATTTGCTTCTTTTTCCGAGTTCTAACATGACATCTGCCTTTTGCTGAGTTAGATCACCAGTCCATCTAGCCCAATATTGTCCACTTTGTTAACTGATGGCACAATTCTTGCCCAGCTCTGCAGATATCCCTTTGAATGGAAAAATAAGAAACTGAAGACCTCCTGCATGCAAGTCATAGGTCCTTTACCCTCACCCAGCTATCTCTTTCTGACTAAGAGTGCTTGCACTCGAAAGCTTGCGCCCTGAATAAATCCAGCATTAAAAAACAGACCATAAAAAAGCCAACTGACAACATATAAATAAATAAATAAAAATAAATAAATAAACATAAAATAACATTCTCTAGATATAGGGCCCGTACTCTCTCATCTCTCCACAGCACCAAATACAACGTAATATCAGTGTTAGAGGATTGTTTATGTAACAAGGCACCATTATTCTGACACATTCGTTATTCTGTTTTAATGCAATGCTTACCACATTGCCCTTCAGTGTTGTTGAAAAAAGTGCTGAAAGGCAGGCTTATATAAAAAGCAAGGTGAGTATAAGAGACCAACAGTCTAATTTCAGGTATTTTAACCACAGTGTATTGACCAAAGGTGGAAATATCAATGCCATCCTTCGAATAACTGGAAAGAATTTCTTTATTGTTAAGCAGAACCTTAAAAAAAAAAGAAACAGAATTATTCAATGAGATCCTTGAAACAGCCTCATAAATTGGATATACAGCCTATCCTGATGCTCAAAAGCACTTCTATACTAAACTAGACTAACTCAGATCCACCACTATTTCTGATCAGCATATAATGGAAAAGGGATGGGACTGTTACAGTCTTGTATTGTTTCCCCACTTTGTAGAGATGTCTGGCCATTTGTTTGTTTGTTTGTTTGTTTATGTGTACCTGTGCAACTAGAATGAGTCCTTCCATTTCTTTCTTCAAGTGCCCATTTTGGAACCACTTTCAGGAATTTTAATTATCAATGTTTTTCAAACTTTTTCTTCCAGTTGTTAAAGTGAGTTTTCATCACAAACTTTTCTTGTAACCTTAAATAAGCCTGACTTGTACACTGCAACTAGAAGCTTCTCTTTCATGGTGTAGTCATTCAGTGCTTGTTTATTATTAATAATTATTGTTTATTGAACACTGTGCAATAATATCCATACTGTGAGGTGTACTGTGCTCTCAAGTTTGATTTTTAGGATACTAATGCGTGTCTTACCAGGTTGCCTTCTTTTCCATTCTCAGCTCCTCGTGTCAGCACAATCATAGAGTGGTTGTAATATATGAAAAGGGCCATTGAATAAACAGCTTTATCTATGGCAGCAATATAGTGATTATCCATTTGGATCCAGAAGTTCTGAAAATTGGGCCTGATTGGTTTCATCAGCAGATAGCTGCAATTCCCAGGGAAATTATAATAGGATCCGTCAAATGTTACATAGTGTTGATTTCCCCATCCACTGCAAGTACCTAAAAAGCACAGATTATTTAAATCAAAACAAGGGAATTATTGGATTAGACTGAGAGTCTGTCACATCTACCAGCAAATGCAGCCTCCAGCAACAAGGTGAGATCATCAGTATGTAGTCTACTCACAGGGCAGTCCGCATAATTCAAGCGACAGTGCGACACAAGAGCAAAAGCCACAATGCACTGCAACAGGGTTTTGTGGAAGTCAAGGAATGCACCGTCTGGACCTATTGAAGACATCCTGAAACGTATGACTATTTGCATTCTGCCACAGTATAATAATGCAGTTACCCGCCCATAACTAGTTCACTGTCCATACATACCTAGGTTAATTTTTTATGACATATGGTATTGAAGGTGGGGGGGGGGAGAAGAGCTCTTTACCAATTTACAGAAGAAAGATCCAAATGGGGTAGCCATGTTAGACTGAAGCAGCAGAACAAATGTAGAGTCCAGTGGCACCTTTAAGACCAACCATGTTTTATTCAAGGTAGGAGCTTTCATGCGTGCACACACTTCTTCAGATATATGTGCCCATGAAAGCTCATGCCTTGAATAAAACTTAGTTGGTCTGAAAGGCGCTACTGGACACTAAATTTGTACAATTTACAAAAGTTTCTTTGCCCAGCTGTCTAGGAGAGATCCTTACATATTACTGGCAACCAGGCAAATATTATCTGTAAGATTTTCATGGTGAAATCTTATTAACATTTATATAGCATGTTCCGATTTTTGAAAGGGTTTATTGATTGAGAATGAGCCTTATAAGATATGCCAGTATTAATGTTCCTTTTCAGAATGAGTGAATTTCCCATTCTGTTCATTGCTATGACCTGCACTGAGCTCTTTCTGAAGTCCAGTTTAATTAGGAAAATCTCTAAAATTGATCTGCCACCAAAGGCTGTGTACATATTTCAGTTAATAATGCATTAACTCCCCCTAGCTTAATATGGGGGTGGGCTCAGTCAACCAAACTACTTTTAAAAGAGCATAGTAAAGGGAGGGAAAAGACACAAATGAGCAGAGAGCAATAAATTTAGAAATCTGGCAGACTTCATATGTTCAGTACTCTGCACAAAATCCAGATTAAAAAAAAAAACAATGGAAGATTTCTATCTAGCTTAGAACAAATAAATAAGTAATTTTGAACATCAATATGTAGGGAGACATTTGAAAAGTTTCTTTTATTTGTGCCATTATTAAAATCTGTCTGACATTTCACTGATGTTCCTCATGTATAGTGCAATCCTAAACAGTTATACTCTTCTCAATCTTTTGAGGTCAATAAGATTAGAAAGGTGAAACATGATTTTGGGTTGCACTGTTAGTAATCCAGATATGATTTCAAGCAGAAAAGATCTGTTTAATGAACCTGAAATACCTTACACCAGACACTGCCTGGAAGAAAATGAATCAAGGAAATGTATGCCAAGCACATTTGGGTTTTTCTACTATTACTACTCCTATATAATCACTAATACTTCTATAACCACCCCCAGTTCCATATGTTATCATTTATTCATTCAGTTTATATACTGCCCCTCACTATGACATCTTGGGGCTCTTGTCCCCAAACAAAAACTTGTATTTTTTGGAGTATTCAAGTTTCCATCTGTAGACTTTCAAGCCACACACCTTTGTATTCATACATTTCATCCCAGTTTGCAACTCACATCATTAAAACCTTTTACAACATTCTCCCTTAATTTAATACAGTCAGCTGATCAATAAAAGGTATTCATACTTCACCCATTGACCATCAGTAGTGTGCTCTTTGGTCCACCCAAATGACTCTGTGTTTCTTTATAAATGACATTTCCTTGGGTTTACCTAAATGTTACTTTGGCCTAGGTGTTCTTATAGGAGTATTTCAGTGCCCGAAATTGCATGAGCAAAAATCACTGATCATGGCACATTATGGACAGAGAGGATTAGCTAAGACTATTAAACTCCTAAATATTGCACATTACAGAAGTAGTATGTTGTTCTTTATTTACCTGTTTATATGAGACAAACCTGTCTGCTACACAATAAGTTAACTAACACTCAGTTAACTAACATCACCCAGAGGGAAATTCCAACTCCTCAGCCATCATACCTCTGTGTCTTGAGTACTCTCATCTCACCAGCTGGCCAGCTTGATTATTCTACTTGCTGTTATGCTTCTGACATATGCTACCTTCCAACTGAGATCCTCTTCAAGTAACTCCTTACCCCTCCACCTGTCTTAACCTTCAGAAGCCAACTCTGCCTGCAGTCAAATGGCTCCCAAGTAGCTGACCTGTTTGTTTCCAAAATGGATCTATGGTTTGGGCAGAAGGAGGGGTAATCCCACCAGTCATGTTGCCACTGTGTTCCCAGTTGATTAGGGTTTAGTTACCAAAACGTCTTCTGGGTAGGAGGCCAAGGTAGATCACTAACATTGGGTATTCAGCACATTTGATTGACCAGCAAACTCCAGCTCCCATAAGTGCCAGATAACAAAGCTTTTTACTGTACACTGAATTAGAACATTGAACTAGAAGTGATCTTGTACATCATTTCAGCTTGATGCGCTGTAGAATGAAATCCTTATTCAAATACCACTTACACTGGCACTCAGAAACCTCACAGCAACCTGCTGCTGTACGAATTTTTATTGGTGGCAATCCATTTATGCAGCGTTTTAACTTTTGAGGGGGACAGCGCACATCAGATATTTTAATGTGATTTCCACCACCTAAGCAAGTGGCGACTTGACAGCTTCCATATTTCCATGATTCTTGAAACTGTTGATATGTTAGAATAAAAAGGAATTAGTACATATTGCTATGCCTTATTATTTATATGATGCAATTAAAATGTGTAAACCTGGCCCTTCCATAATAGAACATGATACAACAAGGATAGCTTACACCAGGTTTAATTTGTGGAAAATGCAAGAAAATGCAGACAAAAATCTGTGGTAACTGCGTACACTACGAGAAACTTACTGTATCTCCAAGTTCCATTTCCAATAGTGCACAATGTGCAATCAATTTCTGGGCACTATACGATGCAGAACTGTGGAACATAACTATGGAAAATTTATAACCTACAAAAGTTAGACTTTTAAAAATAACTTGCAAATGATTGTCAGAGGGTCATACAAAATTAACATTGGTTACTGGAGTATACAAGAGAATCTCAGAAGACAACCAGCTTGTATTTCACAGATTACAACAAAAATTTTGACTGTGTGCACCAAGGACCCAAGCCTGGCCTTCCACCCAGGTCACTGCCTTTTGGGCAAGCAAGCAACACTCAGGCTTGTGGGTCCTGAGATTAAATACACTCAAGAAACCAGACCTTTGAAAAATATATAAATATTTATTAAATGGTTTTTAAAACAAGATATCATTAGGCAACATAGTCTCTGCAATATTGCAGCAAGAACATAAGAAAAGCTAACTTTCTATCTAACACTTCAATACTTTGTATTAGATGACACTCCTTTTTAGAATATCTAAATCCAAGCTAGAGGCTTATGCATTATCTATGCAGCAATTAATAATACTTGTTCTAACAATTAGCCACATTCTTGAATCAGGCCTTTAAGGAGATAAGAATGGTATAGACAGGGAGGCTTGCTAATATCCATGTTAACAATTGATGGAAAATCAGGAAATTTTGCCTCAGTGTAGATTATAAAAAGCTATGGTAGGTTGCTGATTGTTTTGATGTGCAACCTGTACTCCAGACAAGAGGCTAACATTGTAAGATAATTTAGAGAAACAAAATGGTTTTCAATTAGCAAAGGTGTTGGATATGGATTAATTTTATCTCCCTGCCTCTTTAGCCTGGATGCAGAATCCAACATACATGAAAGGGAGATTTGATTTTAATAAAGGTGGAGTGAAAATTGAGGGAAGGAACATTAGCAACTTGAGATATGCAGAAGATACCACATTACTGGAAAAAAATAATGAAGACCTGAAATGACTGCTGATGAAGGTTAAAATAGAAATTGCCATGTCAGAATTACAACTGAACATTAAGAAAAGACTACTGGGGAATTACACAGCTTTAAGGCTGATGATGAAGAAACTTAAACTGCTCAAGATTTTCTATTCCTTGGCTCTATCATCGACCTAAAAGGAAACCACAACCAAGAAATCAAAAAGTGATTAAGACTGGGAAGGGCAGTCATGAAGGAGCTAGAAGAAATTCTTAAGGATGTGTTGCTGGTGACCAAAATCTAGTTAATTAATGTCATGGTATTCCCCATTACTTTTTATGGATGTGAAAGTTGGACAATGAAGAAAGCTGATAGGAAGAAACTTGATTCATTTGAAATGTGGTGTTGAAGGAGAGTTTTATGGATACTGTACTACCCAAAAGACACATAGTAGGGTTCTAGATTAAATTAAATCAAGCCCAAATTCTCCTTTGAACTTAAACTGACTGAACCAAGGTGATCATACTTTTGGTCACATTATGAAAAAATAAGAGTCCTTGAAAAAGATAAAAATGCTAGGAAAAGAGGAAGCTTCAACATAAAATGGACTGATTCAGCCAATGAAGCCATGCCCCTCAGTTTGAAAGACTTCAGCAAAACTGATAATAATAGTGGAGGACATTAATTCACAGGGTCGCCATAAGCTGGAAATGACTTGATAATTATATCCTTCACTGTTACTTGGATTTAGTACCTTCTGACTTTTATGATGTATGGATTAAATTCTCTCTCTGTGTGTGAGTTATAGCAGCATTCACTTGAATTATGTTTTAAATATGATTATAGTTTTGTAATTTTGCTAGGGCCTGCCCAAACGAGGGACACATAAACATATAAATACTTTTCTATATTGTTCCATTGTACTTATGCATTCATTAACATTTTTTGCTCACCTTTCTAGGAGGGTTGAGTTTGGTGCAACCACTCACAGGAGTATGTGTGGAATCAGATTTTGTAACTACAAGGGGAGGAGGCTTATTCTGACAGCTCAAAACAGTTCCTTTACAAGGGTTCCTGGGCATCATAGAAGGTTTGCTAGTGGTGGTCATTTTAAAGGAACATTCTTCATAGCTGAATTCAGTCTGACATGAAGTATTACAAAAGGCATAGATACACCAATCTGAAGTATCCATTGTCACAAACTCACTACTGCCTAAAAAATCCAGAGGAATATTAATAGAAGCATGACAACATGACAGTCTTCTACCATAATAAGAAACTATACAACACAGTGTCATAAATAGAAATAGCAAATCACAAATTCTAGGGATATATAAAATTTTAAGATGGATACAATTTACTCAACATGCAAAAAGTCCAATATTTGATTTCTTGGGGGTGGAATTAATAAGCATGCATCTGATTATTGTTTAAAATGCAGACCAGGAAACACTATACTCATAAATATATAGATACACTAATGCTGGTGTCCTCAGTCCTTTTCACCCTGCAGGCACCTTTGGAATTCTGACAGTGTGGTGGGCAAAGCCACAAAATGGTTGCTATAGTATCTTCAGTCACACAGTGAAGATCCTGGTGCTGTGGTAGAAGCTGTTACTAAAGGAACTTTAATAAAAATTCTACACAGCCAATCAAATACTCAATAGTCAATCAGCAGCCTTGCTGATCAAAAGGCCTACCTGTTCCCTCCCACTTTCA
This sequence comes from Paroedura picta, assembly GCF_049243985.1. NCBI lineage: Eukaryota > Metazoa > Chordata > Lepidosauria > Squamata > Gekkonidae > Paroedura > Paroedura picta. The sequence continues at coordinate 86,405,895 of NC_135370.1, read as the reverse complement.
GAAAATACTTGTCAGATACCAGGAAAGGTGTTGGTAGGTGCCACAATGTCTATGGGCACCATATTGGGGACCCCAACAGTAATGAAGGACAGTTGGTTTTTATACCTCATTTTTCACTATCTGAAGGCTTACAATCACCTTCCCTTACTCTCCCACAACAGATAACCTGTGAAAGAGCTCTGAGAGAAACTGCTCTGTGAGAACAGCTCTAATAGAGCTAAGAGAGAGCCAGTTTGGTGAGTGCAGACTTCTAATCTGGCATGCCAGGTTCGATTCTGCACTCCCCCACATGCAACCATCTGGGTGACCTTGGGCTCACCACAGCACTGATAAAGCTGTTCTGACTGAGCAGTGATATCAGCGCTCTCTCAGCCTCACCCACCCCACAGGGTGTCTGTTGTGGGGAGAGGAAAGGGAAGGCAACTGTAAGCCGCTTTGAGCCTCCTTCAGGTAGGGGAAAGCGGCATATAAGAACCAACTCTTCTTCTTCTTCTTCTAATAGGATTGTGGCTCAAGGTCACCAACTGGCTGCATGTGGAGGAGCTCTACAGATTAGAAACTACTGCTCTTCACCACTATACCTAGCTGGCCTCACCACTACACCAAGTAATAATGATTACTTAAAATCAATTAAGTATAGCTATAATATGTAATGATTACTAAATAGTATGTTCATATGGTTCAGACTAAGATTTCTGACATTTCCCACAGAACATGGTCGTCTCACCTCCTCCCTACTGCAGCAGCACAAGATTTTTGGGAATCTTGTTCCTTGGAGAATGGTTTTTTGGAGGTTATTCATTTATTTATCTATTTATTTATATCTGTATTTGTTTACCACCACTCTCAGACCCTGCTGGCTCATGGCGTTTTACAATAAAATCTTAAGAACCCTATACAATACATAACAATAAAATACAAAATACAATACAAAACTGGTTGTAAAAACAAATCTATAACCTCCCCCTCTTCCTCCCAACCATGGCCTACAATTACAACCATCACTGCCCCGGGAGGGGGGCCTTCTGGCAATGTCCGGCCTATGGGGCCCATATAGGGAGGGACCCGATCTTCCAAGCTTAGCCTCAACCAAATGCCTGGCTGAAGAGCTTCATTTAGCAGGCCTTGCGGGACTATGCTAGCTCCATCAGGGCCATCAGTTCTTTTGGGAGCTCATTCCACCAGGTAGGGGCCAGTACTGAAAATGCCTGAGCCCTGGTTGAAGCCAGATGTACCTCCCAGGAACAACCAGCAGATTCAGACCTACAGAGTAGAAAGCCCTGAGGGGGGCATAAGGAGACAAGCAGTCCTTCAGATATGCAGGTGCCCAGGCTGCAGATGGTCTTCAAGATAAGAACCAAAACCTTAAACCGGATCCGGACGCTAACTGGCAACCAATGCACCTGCCTCAGCACAGGTTGGATATGAGTCCTCCAAGATGACCTCATAAGGGCCCTAGCAGCTGCATTTTATTTATTTTATTTATTTATAATTACATTTATATACCACCGCTCCCAGCAAAAGCAGGCTCATGGCGGTTCACAGCATAAGACAATAAAACATCAACCATAAAACCATTAAAACATCTTAACATTATCACAATAAAACAATTTAAAAAAACTAAAGTCTAATAAAATCAAGATGGCGGTAAAAATCCCTCTGATGCAGCTGTAGACATGAAAGAAATGAATGAAAGAAAAAAGAAACGAAATGGTAGAATGAACAGTGTGTCTTGGCTGGTCTAATACCTTGGCCTAAGATTCGGTTGGGGGGGGGACAAGATGTTATTCCCTGGTACTCATTGCGCCCAGCCTCAACCAAACGCCTGGCAGACGAGCTCCATCTTGCAGGCCCTCTGAAACCCAGAGAGTTCCAACAGGGCCAGCAGCTCTTCAGGGAGCTCATTCCATAAATTAAGGGCCAGGACATTTTGAACCAATTGCAATTTCTGGGTCAGAAATAAGGGCAGGCCTGTACAGAGTGAGTTACAGAAGTCTAATCTGGAAGTAACCGCTGCGTGGATCACTGTGACCAAGTATTCTGGGGACAGGTAGGGCTCTAGTAGTCTAACTTGGTGCAGATGGTAAAACACCATTTGGACTACCCTTGTGATCTGAGGCTCCATAGACAAGGAGGCATCAAAGATCACCCACAATTCCTGGTGCATTCCATGGCACACTTCCTGATCCTGCCCCCATCTCCCCAGCCATAGGATCTCTGTCATGGAGGAGATGGGTTTCAGTCATCCAGATACTGCTTCCAAACATCTGGCAAATGTTTTCGAGGCCGAGTCTAGCCAGACGTCCTATCAGGAGATAGAATTGGGTGTCATCCGCATACTGGTGACACTCCAGCCTGAAGCTCTGGACCAACTGTGCCAGAGGATACATAGATGTTAAAAAGCATGGGGGAGAGTATCACCCCCTGTGGTATCCCACAGGGGAGTGCAAAGGGGCATGATAACTCTTTCCCCACAGATACCCTCTGTGACCGGTTCTGGAGGAAGGAGACAAGCCACTGTAAGGCTGTTCCCCTGATCTCCATCCTAGCGAGGTGGTGTGCTAGCAGCACGTGATCGGCCGCAAATGCAGCCATCAGATATAAAAGCATGAGGAGCACCAAACTGCCCTGATCCAGTTGGCACCAGAGATTATCTGTCAAGGCAACCAATGCAGTCTCTACCCTGTGGCCAAGTTGAAAGCCCAATGGTATGGGTTCATGGCCAGAGTTTCCTCCAACAATGCCAAGAGCTAGTCCGTGGAGTCCCTCTCAACCACCTTACCCAGAAATGCCAAATGCAAGACCGGGTGGTAGCTGGTAGGGTCTTGTGGATCCTGTGATGGTTTTTCAGAAGAGGATGTACCACTGCCTCCTTCAACCCTTTGGGGAATTATACAGATTATAATTTTTGGGTGTCATGCAAGGAAGAGGGGGAGAAGTGGAAATCACATGTCATAAGTGAAATACTTTAGTCTGAATCCAACCCATTATGCATCATTTATATAATAAGTAATTTCAAACATAATTTTCTTACCATTAGTTATCAGCTTTCCATTAATATTACAGTAGCAAGGGACAGCTATTTTTGTTTTTGTTGTCACTGGTAAGGTTGTGGGAGGCATTGCTATGTTTCCTAAAAGAATCAGAAGCAAGAGACATTCTTACTATTCATTTTAAACCTCAGTGTAATAAATTGAGAAGCAGCAGTAACCCTTAGCATATCATATAATACTTTCGTATGCACATGCCATGGACAGGATTTCAAATCATGCAATATTTAACTGGACACTGCACATAAGGGTTGTTTGTTTTGCTTGTGGAAAACCAACATGAGAAAAGTGATTGTGTTTGATGCTATGGATTCATCTTGTTAACTATGGTGCCTTCCTTCATCCTTCCCCACCGTAAGAAGTTTTTCTGCAGAAAGGCTCCATGACTGGGGGGGGGGGGCGGGGATGCCATTGTTTATGGAATAGATCTGTGGGATTCAATCATCATTTTACTGAGAGTGAATGTAATTCTATACCTGGAGTCATATTCACTATTGTTCCCTCCCCATATTGTATGCCACAAACACCACTGAGTGTTCTATAGCAGGGATCATCAACCCCTGATCCGCGGCCCGGTGGCGGGCCGCGAAGGCCACGGTACCGGACCACCGCCAGCCACGCCTGCCTTCCCCCGCCGGCAGCAAGAAGGAAGGGAAGAGGCAGGCGCAGCCGCCGGCATGGCGGTGACGCAAACGCGCATGCGCACTGTTGCCACGCATGTGCGTTAGCGCCCCTAGTGGCGAAAATGCGCACGCGCAGTTGCAGCACATTGTGCGTGCGCGTTTTCGCAGCACCCGGGCCGTCGGCTCTTCCCTCACTCTGGAGGCGGTCCCTGACCTGAGAAAGGTTGGGGACCGCTATTCTATAGTACCCTAAACATTAACACATCTTTCCAGACAATAAAATATGTACTGTACTGGCAGATGACTCACTTCTTAAAACAGGAGCTGATTGGTTCAGAGCCCTGGAGGAGAGGCCTTGGGCCAGTTGCCCCCCCCCTCCCTCTTTGAACCTAACCTTTCAACTGGGCTGGGGAGAGGTTATGAAGGAAGGTGAGATCCTTGGAGGAAGGATGAAACAGAATTGTACTTCATAAAGATTTATTTAGTTTCTTTACTTTTATGTATATAATGCTTGTGTTCACCTTTATCCTGAACATCAACAATTTTCTAGAGCCTGTTGTATTTTTTACATAATAGACTTTATTGAACAATGATTTCTGCATTAAGCTTCTTGCTGGTTCAGATTCTATCCCCAGTTTGCTATAGCCTGTTGAATTTTTTTAACACAATGGGCATTATTGTTAGTCTATTTATGTATCTAGTGCATTTTTATCTCACTCTTCATCCAAGGAGGACAGAATAGCATGTGCGGTCTCCATTCATTTTATTTTCATAAGAGTGTGAAGTAGGATAGGTAAGAAATGATGGTTGGCTCAGGCAAGCAACCTTTGGGGGGGATGAATAGAAGATGACAACCAGCAGATAATTGGGCACTTCCACTCATACAAGAAAATTTCACTAAATTCCCTTGCTGTAGTCTCTGTTTTCATGCCACTAAGTTGATGAAGGTCCCTTGTGTTGGAATTGCAATCAACAAGTAATTTGGTGAAATCAGCTGTTTAAGCAGCTGAACTGTACATGTGTGCTCACTAGAGCACCAAGTAGTCACAGATGAATGGAAAAATTCCAAGCACATGTCCTGAGAATTCCTTTGTTTAAGGTGGGCCCTATAGGAGAATTCTACATGACTTCATTGACTTTAGACTATGATGATACCAAAAGACCCCCCCCCCCCTTCTTCAACAAGAGAAATTCAGTGTTCTGGCAAGGACTCCTTTGATAACTGTAAGGAAACAACTTGACTATGGAAGTTTTATTTAATCTATGGAGATGTAAAACTTTTACAGAGATCTTCAAGTTCTCAAACACCACACATTGTACCAACCATCATACCATATCTTTAAACCGCTCCGGTCTTTAAACCGCTCCGCGGTATTAAATAAAAGAGTAAGGGGTAAGTGGGAGGAGAGTGGGCGGGTGCTGTCCGGGATAAAAACTCGGAGGAGCTCCTCCGAGCGCCACTCCAGGGCCAGCTGGCCAATGGAGAGGTGAAATGCGCCTCCCCATTGGCCACTTGGCCAGCGCCGCTGACTCTCCACTCTTCTGAGGCTGCCATCATCGCCTCAGCTCCCATAGCACAGTGAGTCCACCACGGGCGCCGGCATGGCCGCCGCTGAGGAGCCTCCCCACATGCCGCTGGGCTGAGGGAAACCTCCTTTCCCTCCGCCCACCGACACCCCTTCCCTGACCTCCGTGCTCGCCCCTACCCCCCTGCGCCTCCCCAAATGGCTCTCCCCGCCCCGCAAATGAGTCCTTCCCACCCCGGCCCGCACGTCCATTCCCGGACCCCAGTTGCTTACCATTTGCCCCGGTGCCCGCTTTCCCGCCGCTTTCGTCACCTCCCCGCTGCTGCCGCCACGCCACCAGGACCGCCTGCCCATGCGCCGCTCTGATTCCCTCCGCGCCCTCGCTGCCGCTGCCGTCACCCCTGGCCGCGGCGATGGCAACAGGCCGGGGTCGCGCCCGCCAACGACGTGGAGCCGGCCCTCGCTTGCCTCACATCACCTCCAGACCCTGGCCGCATTGATGGCTACAGGGTGGGGCCGCACCCACGAACAACGCTGAGCTGGCTCACCGCCTCTGCCACACCTCGCTGCAGTCACCCCCCAGGACCTGCCCTTGCTACTGGCTACAGGCCGCACCCGTGCCTGCCAAAGCCGCAGAACCAAGCCGCCGCCGCGGCAACGCCTTGCTGCCCTCTTCCCCCGGCCATCGCCCTGCTACACGCCTCGATCCTCTAGCCTGCGACTGCCCCCCCGCCTACAGGTACTAGCGCCCACTGTATTCTAAGGACAGCGGGCTTTATTTCTAGTCTTACAATAATAATGAATAAGGAGCTGCTACTGTAAATCTTACCAATGGAATCTTTCAAGGACAGCTTTTCCTTTGGACCACTAGGAGAAAATAAACATACAAATACTATTGATGGCTTATTGTCTATATTTTAAAGTGCAATAAAAATAATTTTTCTCTCTCTTTAACATCCCTTCTCCACCCCTGTTTCTGTAAGAGAAGAATCTGGTAAAAACATCATGTTTGCAGAGTAATAAAGTTGACTCTGTGGCCACTTTTAGAAAATGTGAGAACTCTAAATGGGCAGCAGTACCCAATGGCTGTTTTGAGGGGTTTGGCCAACCTCCCAATTGGTGTCAGTGTGACTAGGTATGATATTGAGAGATTCCAAGCCCTCATAAAATAGATATTTCTGGATGGTTGCCCCCTGAAGACAGAAAGGTGATAGCTCCTGGACTCTCCTGAAGCACCTACTGCTCCAAAGAGAAGGATGCAAGTCTTTGCTGTTAATAAGCTTTGGGAAAGAAGGAAGTAGACACCAGAAAGTACATTGGGGACTACTGATCTATACTAATAGAAATTACTTACCACAAAGTGCATTTGGCTGCTGAGACACATTCTCTCTTTTCTTCATCATAATATGGTTTATCAGCACTGCACTCTGGGTAGCAGCCTATGTTTGAAATAGGCAAAGAATAATTCCATTTTTCATCCACTAGACATACATTTCTAAGAGTGTAGCTTTCCACTGATGAAATGTGAAGATAAGAAGGCATAGAATTTTTGCTGTATCCTTATCTTCCGTACTGCCTTTCTAAGAAAGATCTGAAATCCCCCCCCCAAGTTTTACTGAATGGGGCTCATTTAAATATATAGATGTTTTAATATTTATGATTTTAAAGAAACTTATTGTTTTAACTTATGCTGTTACCCACCTCAAGCTATCTAGGATATGTTGGAAATAAAAATAAAGATTATTACTTTTATATGTTGCCTCTATATCAATCATAATATGTAATAATCACATGTTACTAGAGTTTAAACTTTCACAGACCTTCTAAGATTCCATATCATAATTCAGTAATTTAAAATCTATGGAATCTAAACAAAATAATAGCCTTACGCATAGGAATGAGATAATACACAATTTTATTTATTTATTAATACTGGGATTGCTTCCTGCCACTCCCAGCTAGCCAGCAATTTTGTCCTGAAATGATTATTTATTTGCTTTATTTATAGCCTGTATCTCACTGAAATGCAAAGGTGGATCTTACACAGACCGTTAAAACATGGGAGACATTGTCTGCACTGCCACGTGGTTTCCGGCTCAGGACAGGTCACTCCAATTCTCCCCAGTACCACACAAGGGAAAATTTGGACCACTTCCCCCCATCCACCCCAGACTTGTGCTTCCACATGAAGCAGCAGGACCAGCGTTACACTGCTGTGCGGGGCAGCAGTGAACTTTTTGTTTTTTATTTGTAATAACTTGTGGTTGCATAACAATGCAATACCCCATTCTTCCAAATAAAAATAAATGCTCCAGGTGGCTCCACTGTGCTGCACAGTACAGCAGAGATGCCTGAGGCATTTCTATTTATTTTTAAGAACAGGGTATTGTGGGTGGAGGTGGGGAGAAACCAGGACAGGAAAGGACCACAGCAATACAGGGAACACGGATTTATCCGCGTTCCCTTGCCGCAGTACAACTGAGTGCCTGAGTCCCACCAGGGCCAGGACCACCCCAGACTGGTGCCAATGTCATCAGGAAGCAGGAGTTCGGCTTGATCCTGAATGAGTGGTGAGTCGAGTTGAATTCCTGGTGTGGATGCGGTGACAGTGGCCATCCATTATCCCTGGATGGCCAACAACATGGCATAGAGACTGAGGCCATCCCCTGATGTTCTCTCCCCCCTCTGAGATTTAGAGGTTTACTGCCTCTTAATGTGGAGATTTTCCTAAGTCACCGTAGCTAATAGCCTATCCTCTATGAAGCTATGTAATCCCCCTTTAAAGCTGGTTATTCCTATGTCCACGGCTATATCCATCTGGCAGAGAATTCTACTGTTCTAGTATTTTGGGAGAGGGAGAAAAATGTATCTTTGTCATCTTCCTCTACCATATACATAATTTTATAAACCTCTATTGTGTTCCCCCTTAGTCATCTTCTTTCTAAACAGGAAGGTCCCAAACTCTTCAGCCCTTCCTCATATGGAAAATGCTCCAATCCCCTAATGATTTTAGTTGCTCTCCTCTATACTTTTTCCAGCTCTACAATGTCCTTTTTTGGGGATTTGGTAACCAGATATATTTCTATCCTTATTAGAATACTAACTTTTAGTACATATCTAGTGTACATTTTTGGGATGAAAATATTAAATACTTCATCTTCTGAAATCCCAGAGATTATTTTTGTTGAAAATAGAGGGCCCCATTGACACTCAAGGACATAACTGTCCTAGTGATGGTGAAAAGAGAAACAGACACGAGGAGAATTCTGAGGGAAAATTACAAAGATTGAGTCTAAAATGGGATACTGCCAGATAAGAGGCTCTTACCTGTACAGTCTACCCCATACCTAGTTTCTCATTGAAACTGAGGTCTCATCTGCTTTTCATGAAACTAGTCCACCAGAGATCCAGAACCCAAATGGCTGTTGCACAGTCATGCAATACTACACACACATACAGGTACTTGCCTCCCTGCAGTCTGGCACACCATTAGCATTATGGTTTATGAAGGGACTAATGATGGAAGATGACCAGGTTCTACAAGTGGAGTGAGTATGGAATAAACTTAAGGAAGACTATTATAAGGTAGATAAAAAGGAGACTGAGAATATAGTACATCCAGTTACATCAGACACTCTTAAATATACTGCTTTTCATAATTTGCATAGTCCATTTAAACTTCAAGGTAATAGACCTTTGAAAAATTTTCTCTGTGCAAATAAGTGTCTGCTTGCATTTGTCAAATTAGAGCAGAAATCTTTAATTTTAGTCTGTTTTGCAAACTCTCCAAAAAGGCTTACCTTCCAAGCTGTATGGTAGATTGCCAATGCTACACCTTCCTGCACAGTTCCTGCAAGTCCTTAAACAAGGGTCTCCACAGGGTTTATAATGCCACTCCTTTTTGTTGGGTGGGTTATAGTAGTCACAGAACACAGCTGCATTAGAAGATATGACGGTGATAATTGGCAAAGTCTGTATTCTCATTTGGATTCTTCATCCATCCCTCCATCCCTCCTCTTCCTGGCTTGCCCTTGGCCATGCATTTGCCATACCATCTCATCCGTTAATTTCAATAGGACTCAAACTCACCTTATTTTTAAAAAATGTATGTCACCTTAAAAAATATTGTTTAGAATCTAGCATTAAAACCCCAAGTAAGCATAAAAACACAGACCACAAGAACAGGCCACCGGTAGTTTCAAATAATAGCATTCAGACTAAAGTAGCATTAAAAAAAAATCAACCCCTTAATTAAGAGCCTGGGTGAACAACAGGGTTTTGGCCTGGCCTAAGAGCAATCAACATAAGCACAAGACAAACCCCAATAGGAAGAGACTTCCCTAAGTGAGGTGCCATTATCAAAAAAGCCCCATTTGTGGTTACCACTGATCTCATCTCTAATCTCAGGGGCAGTAGGAGGAGGGTTGTAAAGCGCATCTTACCTGGAAGGCTGGGAAATATGGGTAGAGGCAGTCTTTCATGCACCCTGTCCCCAAGACATTTAAGATATACTCAAAAATAATACTAATGGAGAATCCACTTACTGATATTTATTATTATTATTATTATTATTATTATTATTATTATTATTATTATTATTATTATTATTATTATTATTATTATGAGAGATTCGTTTTAATCCTCACTTGCAATGCTCAGCTTTTCTGTGATCAAGGGTACTCTGATTGTAAGTTCCTTTAGTGAATACTTACGACAAGCTGTCGGAGTTCGCCAATCAATGCAGACGCCAGCTCTGCTACAGCTCCAGGAATAAGCAGCCACTGCAGTGCAGAAGCACTCTGAATCTCCCACACTGTCACAACCACAGAAATCAGACACACAGGCCTCATAATAGGGCATCGGGCTGACCTAACAAAATCAAAACCAGTGATACTGAATATTATTTTTCCAATGCTGTACTTAATCACACTACTTAATGCTGTACCTTGCTCTCCTAGTTTTTGGAGTATCCCTGTATCTTATAAAGTTCTGCTTTTCTACCTCCATTCCTTGGAACTTTTTCAGGCAAGGAAGACATTACTCCTGGCAAGACTTAATGTCTTCCCTTCGAGTGTGATGTGTGGCAAGTTTTGTCAAATCAGAGAGACTTGGCCAGTTTCGGAGAGACTTGGCCTGCATGATTGTTCCTGACTGCCTTCCTCACATTATTCAGGTTTGTCCTGTCTTCTCTGGGCAGCGTAGTTTGATTCAAGATTATATAATTGAGTTAAATTTGAACTGCAGGAATGAACTACAAATTATCAAAGCCATGCTTAGAGAGAAGGATTATGTTCTACTATCCAAAGTTGCCAATGTACAAATCAATGTTAAGATTTAATACTCTCTTCTTGTTAAAACTAGAAATTGTGCAGTGATGTTATTGTGTATATTTTCTTTGAGTATTTATTTGTATTATGATTGTCTGGATGTATTTGATTTTTTTATGGCTTTAACGGTAATTTGTAATCTGTAATCTTGTACTTAATCTGTTTATTATTTTTTTTCCTACAACATTTTTGAAAACAGAGGCCATAAGACAAGAATATAGAGCATATGGGATATTTGGTGTACAAAACTGCCCTGCCTATTCTGAGGAATAGCTACATTGCCTTTACAGATTACAAATTAAAAGTATATGCGTTGGATCATGCATTCAGTCATGAGGAGGATCAGAAATCATTTCTTGCAAACCATGCTGTACTTTGTTTTTGAATGCAGATTGGAAAAAGCTCCCTAAGGTCACAACTAGGTATGTGTCTTTGGCTTAGAAAACTCCAAAAATACTGGAAAATACCCTTAGTGGTATTTTTCAGCATTTTCTATACTGAATACAGATTCTCTATAATCATACTGTGAGAAAGAGCCATATGGGCCATCTAGTCCAACCTGTTCAATGCAGGATCAGCCTAAAGGTCAACCTGCTGCTCAAAGACTGCCAGTGAGGGGGAACTACCACTTCCTTAGGCAGTCTATTCCACAGCAGAATTACTCGAATTTGTATTTGGCTACTGATATAGTCAAAACCGAATATTCTGGAATACCGAATATATTCAGTTCTATTATGTCCTATGGGGCCATTAAAGTCAATGGCAAATCTAGACTAAGCAGTGGTCTGCTGGGAGGCAGGGTTTGAGGTAAAGTCATCAAATTTCTAGCAGAGAACTGGGCTACACGTGATTCAGTCATTCTAGTTACAGTAGAACCTGCTGTCTTGGAGAGAAGCCTCTAGTATACGGCCATCAGATTTTTAATCAAGTTAATTGTTAATCAAGCCCTTTTATCTATTAACATCAGGATTTTTAGCCACATTTAAACTATCTGATGTGATGGTATTTCCTCACAGGAATATTTCTCTGGAATTTAGGCTGTAATTGTTCTCCAAACCTTCATTCTTATGATTATACATGAGGTACATCTAAATCTGGATATCATCTCACCTTTATTGGAATTTTTTCTGGGAACTGGAAACACTCACTCCTCCCCTTGGACAAGTCAGATTGCAAACCTAGTAACAAATTGCCCCCATCTTTCTTTCCAAGTTTGGAAAGGAAGGAATCTTTTGCTTTTTGATCTGGCTACCTGTCCTATAACTGGGCCTTAAAGTTTCATGCTTTTTAACTGACTTCAAACCACCCAATATTTTGCAGATATCCAAGGGTAGCCTCAGGACCCTTGTACTTATTAGAGGTGGAGAGAAGAGGGCCAGCTGAAGCAGCCTATTTGGTAATGAGTTGCCCCTCTCTTCTAGGTCAACACAGGAGAGCTGTCTGCCTTTCAGATGGTAGGCCTGTTAAAGCCAGGCCAGCCCAAAAGGCCAACAGGGTCAGATGATGGAAGAACAGCCACTGTATGAGATGGCCTTAATGTACAAGCACCAGCTGGCTAGACAAGGGCAAGGATAAGGGCAAGGCAGCCATTTAAAGAAGCTGGAAGGCAAGGCTGGAGTCATGCTTGATTGGTAATAGTGTCTACCAATCGGTGTCTACCAGGAGGACAAGGAAACCATCGGGGAAAAGGAAGGGTCCCCCACACCCCTGGCTACAAGGGAGGACAGTAAAAAGACAGTAGATCTCCAAGAGGGACTTTGAAGTGTGTCGGCCCCACCCAACCCTAACAGTGCAGCAGATATTGAAGTCAGTCTGCTAGTAAGCAGAGTTGCCAAGGAGAACAAATAAATATTATTGAGACAAAGGAATACAAGAAGAAGGGAGACAGAACAACAAGGGACAGGAGGAGGGATAAGCAAGAAAGGCAAAGGAGAGCTCTTACCTTATTGTGACAGGGTTTGAATATTTCACTGTTGATAATACTACATTGCTTCTGTCCCAGTGCAAGCTTGAGAGGCTGAGCTGCATAAGGATCTGTCTTGTTTATGTCTGAACAGCTAGTGGTGACTTTCCAACTGTTTCCAAATGTCTGTGCATGAGACTCCACAGACTGCCCTCTGCTGGTGAAATCATTATGGGCACGGTTGTCAAAGTCACCACAAAGACCGCAAACCTTGCCCTATGAAATGTGTACAAGTTATTCCACAAAGGCCTTTTTGACAGGAAAAAAATGTGTTGTAAGCAGTAAAGTCAGATTCTGCTTATTCTTTATTCTACAATTTATATCCTTTGCACGCTATACATCTTCCACAGGCACAATATAGCCAGTTCTATTCCAAACACTCTTATATACAAAGCAGTGACTCCATTTTCTGGAAACAGGAGAGAGTTTAACTGTATCAGTATCATGCAGAATATGTTCTGGACTCAAGTGGGAACAGAATATTGCCTAAATTTGCAAGTTAAACTGCCATGAGCCAGAAAATGCTGCTTTGAATTATTCATTTCTAAGTATTATAGCTGACAGAAAACACAAATCTTCTGCTTCCTAATACTAACTTCCTCCCTACTATTTTAAACACTACTCAAAATGGCAAAGAAGTCTCATATTGAAAAGAGATATGACTCAGGGTTTTATCCTTGCAGGCATTCTCGGTGGGTTTTATAATGCATAGGAGGCACATATATTTTAGCACCAAAGGATCACTTCAGTCATGTCACAATAAAATCAGAGTCCAGTAGCACCTTTAAGACCAACAAAGATTTATTCAAGGTGTGAGCTTTCGAGTGCAAGCACTCTTCAGTCATGTCAGTTTTTCTTTTGCAGGTATGTCTCTGTAGGAAGAATGCTGTAATCTGGGATGTTCATCCATGCCACAAGACAGACACAGTCTTATATGTGACATTTGTGTCACATTCATGCTTCTTTCCAAGAATGAAGTGATATCATGAAAAAAATACATGACCTTGCCCTGACATGAAAATACCTTGTGTTCTAAATGCCATGTTTTCACCTACCTGAGAAGAAGGTGCCACTTGTATAATCACTGTTGTCTTCTCATCCCATAAAAAAGTCATTCCATGGTAAGTTTCAATGACAATATAAAGCCCCATGATGTAGTATTTATAGTTTTTTTCTGTGTCAGGCTTATTGGTTATCACCTCCATTTTTCCAGATGAAAGTCTGATTTCACTGCTCTAGAAATAATACATAAATCAAAACAAATGTGCAAGTTGAAATCAGAGCACACTATCTCATGGTCACCAGTCTGGACAGCAACAGATAACACAGAGCTGGAAGAGTGCATGGCTGCTCCAACTTCTCATTCTTGGCCTCTCCCAGAGGTCAGAGATAGAACCCCCACCCTGAGTTGTTGTGGTGTAATGAATATTGGAATTGCTAAAGAATCAAATGAGATCAAAAAAATCAAATCCAAAGAATCAAAGAGCAGCACAAGCTTAAATCTACTGGTAGGATGGATTGGAGACAGCAGTATGGTAATGTTGGTAGATTCTTAGGCTGAGTGATTAAATAGGGAGTGCATGAGTGAGGTGTATTTGAACAGGCAGGATCATTGATCATTAAAGCATTATGTATTAATGCATAAATGGGGTGTGCAGACTTATGGCTGCAATACGTGAGTTAAAGCAGTGCCATAAAGATCACTGAGTGTTCTTGGGCCAGGCACTCTTTATAAGTAAAATTTACCTCACCGGTTATCATAGGGTCAGATGAAGAGAGAAGACCCATGTATGCCATTCTGAGTTCCCTGGAGGAGGGGCAGGATAAAAAATGACTGGACAGATGAGAGTGTATGAATGAAATAGTCTCTGACTGTGGATGACTGTGGTCAGTGAGTAGTGTGTGTGCAAATGGAATGTATGTAATATATGTATGAATGAAAGTGTGTGCCCATGAAGCATTTTTTTTTAAGAGAGTCAAGTTGCACTTTAGTATATCATTAACTTTTGTTGGCTGGAAACTCCTTCATCAGATATTCTGGACCATGGAACCTGAAGTCAAAATACATTTCAGAGTGATATCTAATTTACATCAGATTCCTGGGCCTGAAGATATCATCTCACCTTGGCCAGATCTTTCAGTCCTTCTGTATTCTAATCTAGAGCTTCTTGTGGCGCAGAGTGGTAAGGCAGCAGACATGCAGTCCGAAGCTCTGCCCATGAGACTGGGAGTTCAATCCCAGCAGCCGGCTCAAGGTTGACTCAGGCTTCCATCCTTCCGAGGTCGGTAAAATGAGTACCCAGCTTGCTGGGGGGTAAACGGTAATGACTGGGGAAGGCACTGGCAAACCACCCCGTATTGAGTCTGCTATGAAAACGCTAGAGGGCGTCACCCCAAGGGTCAGACATGACCCGGTGCTTGCACAGGGGATACCTTTACATTTACCTTACCTTATATTCTAATCTATTGATCCCCTCCCCACACAGATCAGTTATTTCTATTTAGAGCTGCTAAGAGCAACCATAGTTTCCCAGAATAGATTCTCTCTGGGTATCCACTCATTTTACTGGGACCAAATCGAATGTCATATGGGAAAAATACATCATGCTTTTATGAACCCTCTAGATTTTTTCCTTCTAGTCCATTTCCTATTCCACCCCCAGACCATAGCAGTCAACATAGTAGAACTAATCTGAGTGGGAAGATATTTCATGGCTTTAGCATTTGTTGACAATATAATTGGAATAGGAGGGCCATAGTCAGAGGAAGACTACATACACTGCATGCATTAGAATACAGGTTCCAACTATACTATCCATTTATACTATCTATACTAAGAAGAAGTTACAGACTCTGGAAAGCCAGTCAGAGTAGAACCACTGACTGAGGTGGATCAATTGCCTGACACAGTATATGTTCTGTGCCAAGGCTTAGGTAGTCCTATTCAAACCACCCGAAACGCTACTCAAATGGCCAACAAGTGCAACTACCAGATAACTGAAATGGATGCATTAAAATCAGTTAATTAATTTGTTAAACTAGTTGAGAGTCCTGATATTTTGGTTTTGGTATACTTTGGTGTTGAGAATAATTTTAAGAATGTCTACTGAGAAGCAAGTATCATGTGATTCAATAAAATGGAGTATATGGGGAGGAGACATCAGATGAGAACAGGTGCTAGCAAGTTTTAGCAAGCAAGCAAAAATATCTTTTTTTCTTTTACAATTGTCCACTTGTGAAGCTGACTTACCTGCAAGATCAAGCTGATTTTCAAGGCACAAACATTTGGGGATTTACCACATGCATCGTTTGTGACTACAATTCGAAATGTACCTTCCTGGGGATTATTGGGGCAAAAATCCTTAAAACAAGAAACAAAAACAAAAGACCACTGAACATTACATTCTTTATCTCAGCCTCAAAATTTCTTTGACATATATTCTTGAGGGAGAAGGATATAGCACCCCTAGCTAGGTAATTTCTTTAAAATGTTGCAGTGTACTTATAGAACTCTACTACTACAATATGCAGGTCAGGGATTATATTCTTAATGATCTCCTACATTATTAAATGAAAAATCAATAAATGGAAAATATAGTTAATTAAAGCCCAAGCCAGGATACTGACTTTTGCCCTATCGTGTTAGCTTCTTATATGCAGGGGAATACTCAGAAATAAGTTTGAAGTACACAAACGTGACCAGGTTGTGCCATATTATTTTGGTAAAAGTATAATTTAAAATTCAGAAATACTTGCAATGAAATTGTTGTAACCTCACTTTTCTCAATGAAGAAAAATGTTAGGGGAACATGTGAAAAAGGAGCATTCCTCAAGCCAGCTTTTGTTGCCTCAAATTCTTGTGTATGGTTCTATGCTGCAGTGGCCTAGGATCCCCTACATCCAGCAAAGTGAGAAAAATGCAGATACAGCCTTTCTTTCCTCGTTATGAAATCCATGAGAATCAATTAAACATTTAAAACAATAAACTTCACTTTGGCACCATGTGCACATTTAAGATGGGTAATTGATACCTGAGCTAGGATATAATCACAGTTTCCCATGAAATCAAATTTCCCTCCATCAAAGCTGAGGTAATGTCCGTTCCCATAAACAGTGCATATTCCATGGCAAGGGTTGGTTGTACAGTTCCATTGTCTCTTGTGGCATATGCTAAGAGATTAAATATAAAGCATCAAAATCTGCCACCTGCAGGAGTACTCTACAGCAAGAAGAGCAATTCAAGGTATAGTAACCATTTGGATATATCAACTGAAGTGATAATTTCAACAGTAGACATTTACACAATGTATAGACATTAATGTTAATATGCATCCAGGACTGAGGACTACATGTCCCAGAATCCCCTGGGGCAGCAGGGAAGTGGGTTGTGCCAGGCACCCTTAAAAGTGGCCCGGACAAGGGTTGCGGCTTCTCTCCTCCCTTGCTAGTGAGGCACCCACCCAGCCCTCCCTTGTTGGACAGTTTGTGATGTTGGCATATGTTGTTATCTAGTATTGGTTATATTTGGAAAACATAATAAATAAATATTGTCACAGGTTGTGTATTTGGAGCAAGGGACAGATCTGTTTGGGGAGAGGTCGAGTCTCCATGCTGATCTCCCCATTTGATGGGGGCCTCCATAAGAGACCATGTGCAAGCATGGCCAGGTAAACCTCCCTCTCATTGGAGTGGGTGGGGGCTTGAGTAGCTGGCGTGCCTTTCCGGGTAGCAGGGGAAGTTACCAGGGGCTAATGCCTCATGAGGACCCATCCACCTGCTGCCTCCAGAGGGTGCAACAGGCAATATAGGGGCCCAGAGATCAAGGCAGGCTTGCCGAGGGATCCCAGGAGCAGTGGCCTGTTGACAGTATGGACTGCCTTGCATTTTCCTGACCAGGAGAGAGCAGAACCCTTACCCCATGCTGCACCACACTCTGTAGGAGAGCCAGTTTGGTGTAGTGGTTAGGAGTGTGGACTTCTAATCTGGCATGCCGGGTTCAATTTTGTGCTCCCCCACATGCAACCAGCTGGGTGACCTTGGGCTTGCCACGGCACTGATAAAACTGTTCTGACCGAGCAGTGATATCAGGGCTCTCTCAGCCTCACCCACCCCACAGGGTGTCTGTTGTGGGGAGAGGAATGGGAAGGCGACTGTAAGCCGCTTTGAGCCTCCTTTGGGTAGGGAAAAGTGGCATATAAGAACCAACTCTTCTTCTTCTTCTTCTTCTGTATGCAAAAATAAAGCTGTGGCCAAATTTACACCAAAAAGAAATGTGTATTTCTTGGGCATGGGAAATACTCCCCTGCAAGATATTAGATAGAGTTGATGCAACTACTTTCATAAAATAGACCAGCTATCAGAAGAATGTTAAATAATCTTTAACAGCGGGCTCGCTGCTAAAATAACTCGCTAAGGGCTAAGTGAGCATAGAGTGGGCATGGCCTGTCTGAGGTAGGGCCTGCCCACTCTTGCCTACCCAGCCGGCCAGGGGCTCTCTGCCAACATTGTCTGCAGTTTGCCCCTAGACACTACCCAGGTCACATGTAAGTGCCCTGGGGTTGGGGGCCTCCATTCCTGTTGGCCCGAGAAACCCTCTCGCTGCCTCGACAAGGCAGTGAGAGGGCTTCTCGGCCCAACGGGAAGCTGGCGGGGGGGGGGGAGGAGGGTGGCTTTCCCTTCCATCCTTGGGCCAAGGGCCTGTCGGAGGCCCTCCCCCTCCTGCCCTCTCCAGGCCCAACACTGGCCATTTTGGGAGGGGGTGGGTGTGTTGACATGACCACATATGGTCATATCACTCAGTAAATGTTTAACAAATTTTTAAAAATATATAAAAATTAATTAATTCCCACCCATTCAGAAAACCCTTGCAGGGTCATCAAGAAGACCCAGGGTTTCATGAAACCCTGGTTGAGAAAGCCTGGCTTAATATAATATTTGATTATTTCCAGAAAATAATCTTGTAATGGCTTGTAATGGAAATGAAGGACAGTACAACTTTTTTGTCCCAAGAACACCAGTACTGGGGAAAGGGCAGAAAAGCTAGTGTTCACTTTCAACATCCATCCTCAAGATTTAAAATCTGTGTTTGTTATTATTTGTTCTGGAAATGGCATTTACATTGAAAAATACTATACCAGGTATTACAGCTGACTCTGATCTCTGTGCCAGGACTATAGACATTCCCTTCATGGAGACAAGGGCATTGCTGCTCTTCAATACAAGTGCCATTACCATCAGACACCAGCCCATCAGGACAAATACATCCAGAAACACACTCTGTAGTATACTGGGGGGTACAAAGACAAAATGCAAATTGATACTATACAGTGCATAGAAATAAATAAAAGTGCCTTTTATAAAATGCCCTTTTGTCATTCAGTAAACTTTTAGAAAGCCACCACATGGGAAAGCATTTACAAGGAAAGAAATTAAAGTCCTGATTCCTGAATTCGCAATATATTCAGAAAAAGGAGCACCCTAATAAAAGTATAGATGTTTCTGTTCAGAAGATCAGCTTCACAAACTAGAAGCCTTCTCTTATGAAGCCAGAAACACAAATAAAGAAGCCTTGTGATCTGTCCAACTGTTGGAAACACGCTGAGGAAGGAAATGGCGGGTTTTGCTTCACCAGCACAAGCACTGTCATAAATTTTATATTGTGCTTGGAGTGGAGACCAACCCATGGGGAAGGGGTGACTTAGACAGCCTGTACTAGCAAGACTCAGACAGCAACTGTAATCAATCCAGGTTCCTGCAAAATAGGCTGGAGACAATACATACATCTGACACCTGACTGCTGTTGGCAGTTCCCTCCAAACCTGCCTCTTGTGCCAACCAAAGCAAGAAGGTTAGCATTAGGGCTGAAATTGATGGAAGCTACTATTCCTGCCCATCGCCATCCTCCTGGAGGTGTGGTCAATGCACTGCCCCCCCAAGGTAGGCAGTCAAGCACCCTGCCCCCCAGAGCCTCTTCAAGGTCATGCAAAGTTAGAGTTAGGAGGGCAACAAAGCAGGTGAGGGGTCTGGAGACCAAGACATATGCAGAAAGGTTGGGGAGCTTGGTCTGTTTAACCTGGAGAGGAAACAATTGAGAGGGGATCTGATAACCATCTTCAAGTATTTAAAAGGCTGCCATGTAGGATGGAGCAGAATTATTCTCTCTTGCCCCAGAGGGATAAACCAGAACCAATGGGATGAAATTAATTCAAAAGAAATTCCATCCAAGCATCTGGAAGAAGTTCCTGACAGTTAGAGCTGTTTCTCAGTGGAACAGGCTTCTTCAGGATGTGGTGGGTTCTCCATCTTTGGAAATTTTTAAACAGAGGCTGGATAACCATCTGACAGAGAGGCTGATTCTGTGAAGGCAAAGGGGTGGCAGGTTACAGTAAATGAGCGATTGGGATGTGAGTGTCCTGGATAGTGCAGGGGGCTGGACTAGATGACCCAGGAGGTCCCTTCCAACTCTATGATTCTGTGGTTCTAGGGAGCTTACCCTGCACTACTTGTACTATGTTCTGCCAATGGCTAAACTCTAGCAGCAAGTTGTGACAACTATGCTTTTTCTAACAATGCAACAAAACATACAAATGTTCTTTCCTGTGGGTAATTTCCTATGGCCAATTAGCCAACAGAACCACAGGTAAAATCCTTCCTGACTCTGTTAACCAGCAACCCCTTAGGGACATAGTAAGGATGAATAACCGTGATAGAATATATAATTGAAAAGCATGGGGGAGGGGGTTGCTGGCAAAGGGCTCCAATTGCCCAGCACTCTTGCAGGTCATTTCTTTTAAACATCAACTGCAGACCAAATTGGAACCTTCAGCCCTCAGGTCTGCTGACCCACACACTTCCCCAGAGATATGCTTGGCCAATGGAAGTGGGGCAGCAGAAGAGCTACCTGACTGAAGCCTATGTTGGGCACAATTACACAGAGTCATCCTGACACAAAAGGTGCTCCGTCTTAAGACTGAGAATTGTCTGAAACTTTTGTTGTTTTGCCTTTTCTTGTTTTGTCAGTTTTTTTTTAGTGTGGGCTTTAAACTAGATCATTGCCTTATTTTAATTCTGCTGTTTTTTATGTCAGATATTACCTTAGAGTACTTCTGTTTTTATTGATTTGATCCGGATTTTCTCTTTCTGTTGTTACTATATATTAAGTATTTTCCTGCTAATTTTGATTAATCTTTACATAGGTGCCTGTTTGTTTTATGATTAATGTCCTCTCTTGAAGACTGAAACTGTAACCGGGGAGGGGGGGGGGAGGGATGAGCAAGTTAATGTTGCCACTGCCCGAGGGCATAATCACTACTATTATATTGATGATTCAGTTGCTTGAATTGGTAGTGAGTTCAGGACTGTTAGATTATAACCCACGGATGCATGCCTTGCTTACAAAATTACAGATGAAGTGAGAGATGGCTTTTCTCCCCTCCAAGGCAGATGGAGAAGCACAAAAGGAATGGGTGAGAGAAAGAACAGTTCCTTTGTCTCCTGGTAAAACTAAAATCTCTAGGTTGAGATCTGGTGACAATATTGCAAAGTGATTGGATCTGCGTTGCATAATATATTTTGTCCTTGATTTGTCCTTTCAAATCTAAAAACCATGTGAAGCAGATCATTTTTGATAGACAAAACCATGTCAAAGGTGAATAATTAAACTACCATCTATTTCTGGTCTGAATCAAGTTTAAAAATTGCCTGGATCCTAGTAATAAATTAACTCTTTGCCTTTGATTGAAATACATTTTACAACTTACTTCTCGCTGATTTGTTCTGTAGCAGCCTGGCAATGGTCCTCTCCCACCATACAACTACATACTTTTGGAGCATGAATGGTAACAGACATTGTAATAAACTAGGTGATTCTATTTGCTCACTTCTCAGGCACACCACACAGGTGGCTTTTGAGTATGGTTCTCATTATTCAGTTCTCATTAGCATTCATTAAGCTCAGTCAAGTGTATAGAACAACTACCATGCAACACAGTCAAGAACATAACTTCTTACACACTGCATGTCTTGAGTTTTACAACTTTTCTGACATTCTGATCCACTTACACCTGGACCAGCAGAGCTGCAGTCAAAATAATACATAGAAGGAGGACAGTCTAGAAGGGAAAAAAACAGAATTAGAAAAGCAAGTGCAAAGTGTACTCATTGTGAAGCAGGCACAGGAAATATTATATTGTTCCACATGCCAAACAGATTGGAAGATGGATAGCACATCTGAAATTGGGAAAGTCTTTTCCTGAGATTCTGTTGTCGACTGTTAAACCTGATTAGCAACCTGATGTCCCTCGGCTAACATGGGGCGGTTTGGGGGGGGGGGGTTAGTGGGGGTTAGTTAGTGCTCACCTGTTGCCTAACATTGATAGTGTGGATTGGTTTTAACGGTTTTAACTATGGGTTTTATTGTAATTTTTATCTTGTAAACCGCCGTGAGCCTAAGGGAACAGCGGTATAAAAGTTTAATAACAACAACAACAACAACAATGTTGAGTGAGCTTGGCTAACTCAGTGTTACGAAATAAGGGTTTGACTCTTCTACCGCTACACACCAAAGGACAAAAAGAGTTACAATGGCAGGGGGGATTTGTGTGTCATTTTTCATGAATGAAACTGTATAGGGGTGGAGCAATTAAAACTTTAACCTCCATGCTAATTTTGCTGTGAAAGACACAGAAGGCATCCAATCATGCATCTCCCCAGTGTCTCATTTGTTTACACTCACACTTGTGAAAAGATAGGAGCCTGGTGACAAAGAACAGAGACATAAAAATCTTTCCTGGGAAAGTCTCATCCTGATTGGCCCCATGTAGATGCAGCTCTGGGGATGTATTTGGCACGTTTTTAGGGAGACAATTTTCTCCACTAGCTTTCTCCCTGGGAAACTCCCTAAAACCACCTCCTGCCCCATACAAATCTCCCATCTCCCTGTCACTGTGATGGAGCAGGAAGCTGTTCCAAAGAAAACCAGGCTAAACTTCAGAAATTACATGGAGCAAAAGAAAAGAAAATGCAATTGGATTTGGGCCCATGGGACTCAGATGCCCGAAATGTTAAAAAAGAAACAAATCGTACCTTGTTTACTGGGAAACTGGCATGAACTCAAAGGACATTTCAAATTTTAAAATTTAGCACACAGATCAAAATAACTCTCACCTTTTCCAACTTTCGTCTTTCTGATGCAGTCCAGTTGCCCTCGAATGCATTTGCTGAGGATATAAAAATACAAAAGGAGAACCTCATGTGAATGCATAATTTTTAAAAAATCTCACTTCAGTCTAATCATGCAAGTACATTTTCTTCCGAGTAAATATCTCTGCAATCATTCACTACATATCCTATAAAGACTATTTTTTGTAAAAGCCTATGGCTATAACAAGCCTATGGCTTCGCACATAACAACAACAATGGCTATATAAAAATAAATGTATCACTATGAAGACTATTTTATAGCAAATTAGTGGCATAACCCAGACTGTGATTTAATAAGATTTCTGGACCCAGAAGAGCATGGAAGACAATGCTCCACAGCATTAACTTTGTAGGTTTCTGTGGCAGAGACAGAAATAAAGCTACTCTACCTTCCTTTCCAGGGTACAGGGCTGTGACGGCTATCGCAACACCAGCTATACCATCCTAGTGGCACTGCAGCTTTTAAAATAAATTATTTATTCTCCCTACCATACTTCCTTGATGTTTTCCATCCCCTGGTTCTTTGTTCTGAAGCTGCATCTCTCTTATTTCTTGCTTTACAACTGCCACCCATTTAGAGTTGCCAACAATCTGGAGGGGGGAAATGTGCTTTCCACACAGTAGAGGTCTAACAAGGCATCATTTATCAGGTGCAACTATCTTCAAGCGATAAAAAGCTTCACCCGCCCATTTCTATACATTAAGCCTCTATTAAAAGATCGGACATTTTTTCTCCAGGTTGTTGGCAACCCTACATCTATTTATTCCCATTGTTCCCTTCTTCTGTTTGCAAACTTGTTCCTTCCTCATCAGCTGTTGGTAGACTTTAAATATACAAAGAGGAACATAGCACCAAGATGTTTAAAAGAATAAAGTAGTTTTATTAAGAAGAAAAATAACTGTATATAGAAAGAGTAGAGATAGAGAGTTCTAACTGACTGTCTAACTGTTCTTCTATGTAGTTCTGTCTATTGTTGAGGAAGGCAGGGAGGAAATGTGCTCCAAGGAGCAAGAAGTCTCCTGTTGAGCCAATCAGGATACTGGAGGAGATTGTTTGAAAAATATCAGAAAGTTTCTGTTCTGACTATATTAAATACACCTCTCCTCCAAAGCTCTCTGTAAGATATTCTTCATATCCTTTTGAATCATGCATACTACCCACCCTGAATATTCCATCATCAGCTCTATGGAGTAAACTTTAAAGTATCAGAGTATATACCAGGCAAAGGCTTAGATCCTATTGAATGGATCCATTCCACACTGCATTAGGCATCTAGGGATTTTTTCTTGAACTGGTTTCAGCATTTTCCCTTTTTAAAAATCGTTTATTAAATAGATAATTTTTAAAAATGCAGTAGTCTGTCAATTAGTATTTTATTTTTATTGTTAACAAACAAACAAACAAACTGATTTTTGTCATTTCAGTCTCTTAAAACAAATGTGTTTTGACTATTCTGTAAATAAGTTTACCACATAAATTCATCCTGTTGGAATGAATTCCCAGGCTGGATCATCTGGTCCTTATAGTAGCAGGGACAGTGCTCTGGAGAAACACACTTTTCTTCAGTCGCTAGGTAGGTCCCCTCAGGGCAGCCACAGCCCTCTATGGGGGCACTCTGCACATTACACAGTACATCAGGTGCACTCAGAGAACGGCAGGAGCTGTTACAGAACTTCACTTCGTAGCTGTACTCCATTGTCTGGGGACATTCCTTGGAGACATCTTGGCAACAAAAGTAACACAAGAGCTCAAGTTGAGTTTGGGATAAATATCTTTGATCTTTGTTAACTTATTTGAATCATAGAATCATACTCGCATATAAGCTGGCCCGCATATAAGGCGAGGCATTTAATTTTACCACAAAATCTGGGCAAATTTATTGACTCGCATATAAGCCAAGGGTTGGAAATGCAGCAGGCTACTGGTAAATTTACAGGGTGTCCTAAGCACTTAATCCATGCTCAATCATCACAGGCTTTCCCATCCAGCCTCCCTCCCAACAAATACAGAAAAGTCAAAAGGATGAATAGCTGCTGGTTTTTGTACCCCGTTTTTCACTAACCAAAGAAGTCTCAAAGCAGATTACAATTACCTTCCCTTCCTCCCTTTTTGCCAGACACCCTGAGAGAGCACTGACAGAACTGTAAAATGGATACTGTATTCAAGTTAGAGACATCAAAGTTGCAGAGAACCTTCCCTGGGTACTCCTCTACATGCTGTCCAAGTGGTTGCTTTGAAGTTTGGTAAACATGTAGATTGAGCAGAGACAGTCTGCCTGGAAATTACATGAAGCCTGGAAATGTATTTGTTCACAAACTGTACAAACAGTTTGAAAGTTTGTGGAAAGTTCATGCTTGTTCACCTTCTATGAACTTCACTTTGGCATGAACTACCCTCTTCCATTATTGGGGAAAATGCTCCCATGCTAGTTCCTTTATCGCCCAAGAGCCGAATTTCAGGGGCTCTTTGAATCTACAGTAGAAGGGAGGCAAGAAGATTCCTCTTTGTGGGCAAAAATTCTTCTATCTGTAGAAATGCTCCAATGCCATTGCCTTTTTTAGTAAAGCAAAGGAAAAGTGATTCCCAAGCCACTCTGCATGTGGCTAGCATTTGCTTTTTAAAAATCATTCTAGGAAATATCACACATATAACAAAAGGGTCATTAGATACATTTGCTATTTTAATTTTAATCTAAAATAACATAAAAGGTCTGAAAGGTCTTATGAGGATATGTCAACCTACCACAGATACCACTTCTCCAGCCTTTTAGGAGTACTCCTTTTGCAGCACAACTTCTGGCATAGGCAGAGAATATAACACAGAGAGCCTCTTGACTCTTCTCAGCATTACAGGTATCATAAGCACAATTCTAAATATAGAAGCAGATGTTATGGAAAGAAATCTCAACCCTTCTGTTAAAGAACTGCACACTAATTCCTGAGGTGAAGATATACATGGAAAGCTCTGGTTCAGTCCATTACCATGATATTCTGGAACAGTAACACAATGCAAACTTCATCAATCAAAACTCCTTCCCAAACAGTCCATGTTGGCGTTGTTTTTTTTAAAAAAATATTTGATTCTACTTATTTCCTGAGCAATGGCATTTCTCTCTTCCAAGTAGATCCTTCCAAGGTAGAAGCACCAAGTGCTTTCAGCCAATCATCTTTGTAGACAAACCACAGAGAGCTGCAAATCCCTCCTTTCCATTCTTCATTTGAGTCCACTCATTCTTTTGAGTCCACTCAATAGAGAGTTGGGGCACCTCACTCAGGGGCTTGTAGTATTCCTCCCTGGGCCCAAAGTCCTTGAAACTTTGTGATTCTTTACAGGACAGGCAGCACTCACTGCATTGCAATTCCGGTGACGTTTAGTTGCCACTCCAGCCTTACCCACAAGAGGAAATAATGAAAATGCAATTACAAAGGCTGAGGAAACTTTGTTCTGGAGCTCATTGAATTAATCCCCTTGACCAATTTTCTTGAAATGTGGTGCTTCTTTACAGGATAAGGAGCAATCACTCTACCCCGATTTTGATATCATTTGATTGAAAAATAGCCACTTAAATCTTTTCCAAAATATCATCCATGGAAAATAATGGCAGATCAACAGTAAAGGACTGGTAGGGGGAGTTGGCAAAGGAATTCACTTTCACTTTGTTAAAAGAAAGGAACAAACTGCTATAGGGAAGGATGGCAAATGGAGAGTTTTCAGTGGAGAGGTGTGAACTTTTTATTGTCGGTCATTTTAACAGAAAGAAAATATAGGCAGGGTACCTTTTTAAAAAATACCATGTCAGAGCTCTCCTGCTAGGGTGCCACATAGAACACTCGCTCTATGCAAGCCTACCCTTGTCTTTGACCCAGAAATTACAGCTGGTACAGAATGCAGCTGCACGGATCCTCACTAAATCATCTTTGAGGACTCATGTCTAGCTGTTGCTGAGACAGCTACACTGGTTGCCAGTTGGATTCCAGATCAGATTCAAGGTTTTGGTTTTGACCTTTAAGGCTATACATGGTTTGGGTCCTTCTTACTTGTGGGACTGCCTACCTCATGGCCCCTGCAGAGCACCCCACTATATGGATATGAATTTGCTGATGGTCCTGGGCCTCTGGGAAGCATGCCTGGCCTTGACCAGGGCCAGGGCTATTTCGGTCCTGGCCCCTACCTGGTGTAACGAGCTCCAGAAGAGCTGAGGGCCCTGACAGAGCTCTCTGGGTTCTGAGGGGTTTGCAAGATGGAGCTCTTCCACCAGGTGTTTGGTTGAGGTCAGGTGTTGCTGATATGGGGGAATGAGATCAGCCCCCCCCCCCCCAATTCCAGGATTAGGTATTAGACCTTCCTTGAACCACTGAATGATCCACGCCTTGGTTCTTCTTGCTTTTCTTTCCAGTTGTTGACTATCTGCTGTGCTGGTTCAACTGCTTCATATGTTTGGGGTGGAGTTTGTATTTTTACTACCATCTTGATTCTACTAATTTGAGGGAGTATTGTTATATTTGGATGCTTTAACTTGTATTTATGTTTTTAAGGGTATTTTATTCTATATTTATTGTAAACCGCCATGAGCCAGCTCTGCTGGGAGCGGCAGTATAAAAATCCAATTATAAATAAATATAAAATAAAGAAATATTAAAATTAGTGGAAGTGTGGTGTATAGAGAGTCACCTCACCTGTATTGAGAGTCACCTCATCTTTCAACTATGTTTGTGTGGTTGCTAAACAACCCTCAGAAAGGCTGTTGGGATCTTGTGACATAGGAGACAGAGAGGGCATATTTTTATAACTCTCCACAATTCTTTTTTGTTCTTAACATTTTTCTCTGGAAATTTCCTTGTAGAAAAAATGTCTTGTGTGTGTAGCGGGCTCCATTCTCTGAGTCTTTCAATCAATACAGATACCAGGTTTAGAAATATCTATGACAAGCAAGGGACCCACAAGAACTTGCAGAAGGACATCCCATTTCCCAGGCTCCTGAACAATTTTCCTTCTCTGAAATCCCCTACGGCCTCCTCTCACTGTTTCCTATTTCCTTCCTCCTGGCAGTCCTCATATCATCATGTTTTCTTCATTCCTTCACATACATTCATGAACTTTCTACTCCCTATCTTCAGCTATATGAATTATTTGTATATTTATATAGCACCTTTCTCCACAATGGGGATCCAAAACAGCTTACATCATTCTCCTTTTACCCTCAAGGAAGAATAGTCTGAACGTGTTTGAGTGATCCAAAGTCATATAGTGAGCTTCTATAGCAAAGTGGATCTTTGAACCTGGGTCTCCCAGAAGGACATCTAGTGGTTATCAGAGGGGTGAGTCCTGATGAGTCCTCCCTCAAAGACCAAGACAGTCCTAAAAAGGGCCCTTCCCCTGTTTTTAAATAGCAGAATTCAAGGCTTGAATGCTGGCAAGATTATTGTGATTGCCTAGCAACCGCCACAATAAGTACTATGGAGGACATTGTTTCTTGAAGTTACAGGTTCTGGTCATATAATTTTGGAAGGTTTTGTTTGTCTGTTTTTAGAGTTTAGATTTTTCTGTTCACCTGGGGATTTTTTAATAATGTAGAAAATCTCCCTTTCATGGCCCCAATATCTGGATAAGTATCCATATATGAAACTATATTAAAAATAAGTTTGATGATGATTTCCAAATGTGAAAACAGTGGTTATAAATTATGAGTCAAACCCCTGTGTGGCACCAATGTGCAGGCATATCTGTATTACCAGGGACTGTCTCCTATTATTTTCGGTTCTGAAGAAAGCTCATATTGGGTGATCCTTGAGTTTTCATCATTTTGAAGAAGATGGCATTTCAGAAGTTTCTAAAGCCTACGTAAGTTCTACATAACCATCAAAGTACACAGGAACCTTACAGTCCTCCTTTGTACCTGATCATTATAGAATGTCCAATGTGCTTTTGTGCATTAGAAAGGTAGAGGTAGTACCACTGATTCATGGCTTACTTGATTTGTAATGCACAAGAGGAAAAAGCCTCCAGAACAAAATAGTGCTTCCTCAACCTTTTATTTTTGTATCTGGAGCAGAATATTGGTCTTCAAACAGGTGGCAAAATAGATACATTCTGTTCCAAATGCAGTTCAAACCATTCCTGATATTAGATTATTCAAGATATGATTAAAGGCATGACTCACCTTAACATAAGGAGCAGGATCTACAACAGGATGACACTTTTCAAATATCCCATTAGGGTTTGCCAGAAGGGCACACCAATGCTTCCCAAAGTTTGCTAACAGAGAAAATGAAGATACTCAAAATGTTTTACAGAATCTTGATTTGTTTATGTCTTTGTTTCCAACATTACTTAGGAAGATTCAGATTTTGACCTGTATGTATTTCTACCTATATAGGGGCATTTAATATCAGAGAACCAATGATATTATCCAAAAACTCTGCTGATGACTAAAAACCTCAATGGTATTTACAATTAATGTTATCACTAATACTGTTTATGCACTGGGAACTTCACTGCCCCAGCTCCCGTGCAGGAGCACAAATCAAGGGTGGATGAGGTGCACTGGGCAAAATGTTCCCCCGTGCGAGTGCAGGAAAAGGTGAGGCAACCTGCCACAACTAAAACTCCAGCCTGCAGCCCAGCATGAAACCTCCACTGCATAAACAGTCTAACAGTCTATACCTCAGATCTCCATGTTATGTTGATGTCTGACCTGTACTCTATACCATTCAGAGGCAAAGCATAGGATGTCACCCTTAGATTGTTTATGCACATGACAAATATGCTATGATTTTTATCTGTCTGTGATAAGAAGAAGAGGAAGAAGAGTTGGTTCTTATATGCCACTATTCTCTACCTGAAGGAGTCTCAAAACGGCTTACAATTGCCTTCCCTTTTCTCTCCCCACAACAGACAACCTGTGGGGTGGGTGAGGCTGAGAGAGCCCTGATATCACTGCTCGGTCAGAACAGCTTTATCAGTGCCATGGCGAGCCCAAGGTCACCCAGCTGGTTGCATGTGGGAGAGCACAGAATCAAACCTGGCATGCCAGATTAGAAGTCTGCGCTCCTAACCACTATCCAAGTAAGACTGTAAATTTAGCCAGCAGAATGCTGGTGGTGGAAGTGCTACCAAGTTGCAGTTGACTTATGGTGACCCTGTAAGGTTTTCAAGGCAAGGGATATTCAGAGAAGTTTGCTATTGCCTTCCTCTTTGTCATACCCTTAACTTCCTTGGTGGTGTCCCATCTAAAAACTAACCAGGGCTGACCCTTAGCTTCCAAGAGGTGAGGAGATTGGGCAAGCCTGGACTATCCAGGTTAGGGCCTATCATATCTTAATATTTAAAACATTAAATGCTATTAAAAAGAAATTCTGGTGGTGGCACCTTTATCCACACTCTTCAGACAGGGATCTTCAATGATGTCTTGAACATCAGCACAGCTGGCCATGATCTTCCATGAGTTTCCAAATGCTGAAGCTGAATCTTCCACAATCCCACTAACTGTTCGAAAATCATCAGTCTCGATATTATTGAAATTTCCACACAGTCCTGAGTAGAATGGGGAATGAGAAAACCACAAGATACAAAATCCAAACCAAAAATCATGTACAGACTTTGAAACAATTGGTTTAAGGGAATCAGGTAGAGTCATGGCCTGGTGAATAGAAATGGAGAAGATTGTGTAAATTTTCCATCAGCATGATGTATGGCAGGCCAGGTGATACAGTATGATTGTCAAGGTTCCCTGAAGGAGGACCAGTTCACCTGGAATGTGGAGAAAAGGGAGTAAAACCACCACCATTTCCCCCACTATGGTGAGCTTGCTCCTTTTTTCAGTGGCAGTAACAATTATTTTGCTCTTTCTTCTCTGCAGTCTGCCATTATCCAGGAGCACAGAGGCTACAGAGTACTTTATGAATCAATGGATTTATGCCCAGAATAACCCCTAGAACAAATGGGACATAGTTTGCAACAATTATCTAATAACAGCTACCTTATGTCACTTCCAAGTTTCCCCCAGGAATTATTGTTGTTAGATGCGAAGTCTTGTCCGACCCATCGCAACTCCATGGACAATGATCCTCCAGGCCTTTCTGTCCTCTACCATTCCTCGAAGTCCATTTAAGTTTGCACTAACTGCTTCAGTGACTCCATCCAGCCACCTCATTCTCTGTCATCCCCTTCATCTTTTTCCCTCAATCGTTCCCAGCATTAGGCTCTTCTCCAGGGAGTCCTTCCTTCTCGTGAGGTGGCCAGGAAAGATATAGACATGCTTTCAAGGTTGCAATGAATCTTATGGTGACCTGTCCCCCAAACCACTTTTTCTCCCCAAACTCTTCATCACATTTGGCCTTACAGAGAAAGTATACACTGTCTAGGTGGCACCAGACAAAATAATCAACATCAGGAAACCTATGACTGAGTGAGTTTTAACAACAATACATCTAAGTCTGAGTCACAGGCCTTTAAAATCAAGGTGGACCCAGCAATCAAGTAACCTTGAAAACCCTAATAAGCAGACAGACCAAAAGCAAGAGAACAAAGTACTATTACCAGACGTTCGATTACGGTACGTTTCATCTATCATTATGAAGACCTGCATAGTAGGTTTTAGTTGCACTTGAATTTGTATTCGTGAAGATGTCATAATGTTCACATAAAACGTTGATGGTCTGAAGAGGGTGATGCCATCTAATAAAACAACAAAGGCATGTATAGTAGATTGGATCCAAGCAGAATATATATGTATGAATTTTGTCATTAGAAATTAGGAATGAAACTGTATAATAACCTTTAATTAAGGGCAACACAGCAATAACATTATTGATGTAGACATTTCCGCTGGCACATACTTTTATATTCTGCAAATAAAAAAGAGATATATAAAATAAATTAAACTCAACAGATATCCATGCCACTTCACAAAAATCTTCATTCTAGCTGATTTCCTCTGCTACACTCAAAAAATCAAATTTTCAGGGAATTATAATGTGGCTGTATGTGGATGCTGTGACACAGTTTACTAATGTAACAGGATTAACTTTTGCTTATATATTCCTACTGTTATGATGGTCAGTTCTTAGTCTGACAAAGAGTGCTTGCACTCGAAAGCTCACGCCTTGAATAAATCTTTGTTGGTCTTAAAGTTGCTACTGGACTCTGATTTTATTGGGCTACTTCAGACCAACACGGCTACTCATTTGAATCTGATCAAATTTGTATTGTTGGAAATCACCCCAAACCTGCTTGTGGGGAGGGTACAGTCAAGAAATCAAACCATAAATAAATAGATAAATACAAGTCACTTCATCTTTTCCTCCTAAACCTTAGGTATGCATACATTAAGCCTTCCTCTAAACACACACACGCACCCTGTGCTGTTTTCACAGTTAACAAAAGTCCCAGAAGTCCACTATTCATGCATTTGGGAAACCCACGTGTACACTGTTGAGTTTCCCAACCCACATGTACACTGTTGAGTTTCCCAACAGACAAAATACTGCCCCTGGATGCTGAAGCTTCTTCTTCATGCATGCCATAGTGACAATCTGAATTGGATGCCACTTGTAGGGGAATTGAGGAGAATCTGCAACTCACATATTACTGTTACACAGAACACGGGTTAAAGTTCCTAAACCCAATTTCTGTCATGTGTGATTTGATTATAATTTCTGGTGCTCTTTTTAGTTTTTTCCTAACAATTCAAACCATTAAAAGTAACACAATCATCCCTGAAGGTTACTGGAAACTCATATCTTGGAAGCAGTACAAATCAGCTCATGATCAAAAGTTTGTGGTGAAGTTTGGATTGTTTATAGTCCATGAATTGATGAGCCACCACAAACAATACATAGCAGTTTGTGACAAGCAGAAAGCAGGTTTAAACAATTCGGAACCATTTAACACCCTGCTTTATGCTCCATTTGAAAATGCTCCATTTAAATCCCTGCTTTATGCTTCCCACTGCTTTTTGTGGGGGGCAGAAAGCAGGGGTCATGACCTGATACAATCCAATTTGGTTTGCGAACCAGCCTTCCAGTTGATATTGGTTTGTGGTTCAGCCACAACGCATAAACTGAAACAAACTGCAAAAATACATTTCGTCCCCATCCCTACCATTTCAATTCAGCAGCTTGTAATTTTAGCCTTAAGACTTTGTGCTGAGAGTTTGCCACTGAGGAATTACAATATTCATGAAAATTTCATGAAATCAGAGCAGCTCAGTCAATAGCTAGGAGAAGCTTATTGCAATAAAATAAAGGCCAGCTGAGCCTTTCCAGGGTGTGCCAATATATAACATTTTCTGGCAAATAGCATCCCAGTAAATTTCTGTTAAAGGAACAGGACATTTTTCTCCAAGCAGTTGGCAACTCTAAGGAAAATAACCAGTGCAGAATTTCTTGTGTGATGTAATCTGATAAGGCACAGAATCCTAAACTTCAGGTATAGACAGTGTTTGCAAACATAATTTCACCAGCAACTTACTATAACTCCTAATGTGATTAAAACATTCTTCAAGCATGTCATAGTGTCTGAAGAACCACACTGAACAATCTCTCCAATAATCACAAAGAAACCGTTTGTGTCCTGAAAATGAGACCAAAAAATGCACCATGAACATTGACATTGGTCTCTGCAAGAGAAACATTTAGAAGGGCATTGTGGATGATAAGGATGAACAGAATATGGATTAGGGAGCAAGCCATACCCGTTTATTGGTAATTTTCATTTTTTAAACAAAAACTTTAAAACTTTTAGATTCTAGAATTAGAAATAGATGCTTGAAGAATATAGCAACACAACATAGCTATTAATCTATTGAATAATATGTCTTCAATAATCAGAAAAGAGTCCCAAACCAGTGTATCATATATTTCATGAACTTCTGGCCTCCCAATACTCAAAAAATGCAAGCTGTATTTGTCCCCAATCAATGAGAGGGGTTTGTAAACTGAGACAGGTTTCCATTGAGAAAAAGCATATTATGGAGGCAGTGGGGGAAGTATATGCACAAAGATGTTGAAGTTATATCCCTCAGCTAAGATGCATGTTCATCGGACACTGACATCGGAGAGAGGTGAGGAAGGGGTGCCACATAGAATCAATGTTCCCCTTTCTAATCTATAACAAGCAATCTTTTTTCCCCATCATAACAAGGTGGGAAATGCTGTCAAGTCACCACTGGTTTAGGGCAGCTCCAGAGGTTTTGCAAAGCAAGAGATGAACTGAGGTTGCTTGCCTTTGCCTGCCTCTGAATAGCAACCCTGAACTTCCTTGGTGATCTCCAACCGAATACTAAACCAAGGACAACCCTGCTTAGCTTCCAAGATACGAGAGATCTAGCTAGCCTGAGCCACCCAGGTGAGAGTAGAAAGGTAATACACACATTTATTTGCAGGGAAAGGCTATGCATGTCTACACATCCTTCGTGTATTATCTAATTTGCTCATTGGGCCTCTGTTAGAGGGTATTTTAATATCTGTTGCTACAGCTTTGTGATAGATCTTGCATGAGGATATCCTTCAGGTCTGTTAGAAAGGCCTTTCGAAAGGGTGTATGTTGAGCTATATCCTATTTAATACTATTTTGGAAATGTGTCCTGTGCAAAAATTTGATCATAACTGTATTTTAGCTACCTTTTATATTTGTTTTGTGTGAATATATATTTTTTAATGTTTATGCCTTCTGGAATTTTATTGTAAGCTGCCCTGGGTCCTGCCAGAAGGAGGATGAGGTATCAATAATTCAAATCAGTAAATACATTCCATTTGGGCACAGGTGTGACCTGCGACACTCATTTTTAAACAACTTGAATGGTGGAAAGTACATTTTGTGCTGCCAAAAAAGTTAAGGATGCTTAAGCCTTAATGGGTATTAAGCACACAGCTAAACACTTAAGCCCCACTGGTTTCAATGGCCTTCAGAACTGACAATTTCTAGACCACATTCCAATGTTTTACAGAGGTTTCACACCTGAAGTGACAAAAATCTCTGATGTGCAAACACCCTCACAGAAAAACAGAAACTGAGTGTTTCTTTAAGCACCAATTAACAAAACCTGGTAATCCGTTCTAGGACAGGATTCCCAGACAAAGTGGGAGATGTATTTGAAAGGTCTATTTTCAGACATTTTTAAAGTCTATCTCCATGACTGATGGAAGAATCTGACGGAAGAGGGGATCTGATAACCATCTTCAAGTATTTAAAAGGTTGCCATATAGAGGATGGAGCAGAGCTGTTCTCTCTTGCCCTGGAGGGACGGACCAGAACCAATGGGATGAAATTAATTCAAAAGAAATTCTGTCTAAACATCAGGAAGAAGTTCCTGACAGCTATGCAA
This sequence comes from Paroedura picta, assembly GCF_049243985.1. Classification (NCBI taxonomy): domain Eukaryota; kingdom Metazoa; phylum Chordata; class Lepidosauria; order Squamata; family Gekkonidae; genus Paroedura; species Paroedura picta. The sequence continues at coordinate 86,370,880 of NC_135370.1, read as the reverse complement.
TTGGGATTGAGCAGTTTACCAGTGGAACAGGTTTCTTCGGGAGGCGGTGGGTTCTCCATCTTTGGAAATTTTTAAACAGAGGTTGGATACCCATCTGACAGAGAGGCTGATTCTGTGAAGGCTTAAGGGGCTGGCAGGTTACAGTGGATGAGCGATAGGGATGTGAGTGTCCTGCATAGTGCAGGGGGTTGGACTAGATGACCCATGAGGTCCCTTCCAACTCTATGATTCTATGATTCTAAGAAGCACTGGGATAAAAAACAACCTTGTACACATTTCCCATGTAAAATCTGGAGGTATCACAGAATCACAGAAACATAGAGTTGAAAAGGGCCATTCAGGCCATCTAGTCCAACCCCCTGCTCAACACAGGATCAGCCCAAAGCATCCTAAAGCATCCAAGAAAAGTGTGTATCCAACCTTTGCTTGAAGACTGCCAGTGAGGGGGAGCTCACCACCTCCTTAGGCAGCCTATTCCACTGCTGAACTACTCTGACTGTGAAAATTTCTTTCCTGATATCTAGCCTATACCGTTGTACTGCACGTCCTTTCCTCTTCAGCCAATGGAAACAGCATCCTGCCCTCCTACAAGTGACAACCTTTCAAATACTTAAAAAGAGGCTATCATGAGGTACCTTTAACATCTTCAATAAAAGTTATGTTCCTTAAATGATGGTTCCATCAGTGTTGGATCGAGTTTGTTTTCCAGTTGCTTAAGCTGCAGTGAAATTACATATACTGTGGCAGATTCCACATGGGTGGAAAAGACAAGGCGGGCACTCATATGGCAGCAGAGCTAATCCCTGCTTCCACACGACGTCACCACCAGCCTAACCCCCTCCTGGTCCTGGCATGCTTTAGTGCTCCGTTACCCAGTGGGCCAACAGGGCCTAGCCAGGTGCAGGCCCATGTGAACACAGAAGAGCTGGGCCTTCCAGGCCTGGTCCCTCCCCACCTATGGCATGCTGGCAAGAACAAAAAATATCCCAGTTGGCTCCTTGGCACTTCACAGCAGCACAGAGCCAAATGGGGCATTTGTTTAATTTGCAGAAAGTTGGGATTATGTTGTTATGCCATCCCACCTTCCTGCAAATAAGTCTTCCCACACACACACTGCCTCCCTGCTCAGTGGAAGCTTTCTGCCTTGTCTGCATTATCAGGATGTAGAAATCCGGGGTGGACTGGATCTGCCACCATAAAAGATCCCTCATTGGGACACAGGAAGTGGCAGAGCATGCTGCTCTGCCACAATGCACTGGCGTTGGCCCAGAATCGATCTGGTGCAGAATCAACCTGTGTGGGATATTATGATATGACTCTCATGAGTCCTACCGAATAGCCACCCATTCAGTATTATCCTGGAGGACATCTATACAAGGATTCAGATGTCTGATTGGACAAATAATTTAATATGACTCAACAGGAAGTACATCAAGCAACACTTTCCAGTACCTTTTTATTGATCATAAAAAGTTACCACAATGTTTTTAAAAGCCCATAAAACACAAAAAAGATACCTTAGCTAAGACATAGCAGCAGTTGCCATGGAAAATAAATTGTTTCTTATCAAATGTAGTTATGTAAAATCCTCGTTCTACATTGCAATTTCCAGAACAGGGCAATGCTAAGCAAAACCATTTTCCTTCAGTGCAGGTACTAGAAAATCAAAAGAGTATTTTAACTTACAGTAATAATACAGGGGTAGCTATGCAGAAACACATGGATCCAGCTCAGAACAATCAGGACAGTTTCAGAGACCAGACTATCAAGGAGATGTCAACATAATACTAACATGGAGTAATTCTTTCCTTCTTAAATGCTAACTCAGCAACAGCCTATGGTAAAACTTGAGAAGTAGCTTATATTTTGGCTAAATTCCATAATAAGCCTCTATAAATATGTGAAACTTTTATTTTAAAAATTTTAAAAATTCTACCTTCCTAGTAGTGTGTTAAATATTTTGTAACATGCTGAGACACAGTGACTTTCATTCGTATAATCAGAAAATTAATACATTCCGCTGAAGATATGTAAAACATGTCAGTTTTCTATCAACTGCTATTGTACATTATGAAACCTGCCTTTAGTATTGCTTCTCAAAGTTGTTGGATAGTGAAGGTAAACTACAAATTAAATTGGGATATTTGAATGGAACCTGGCATGTAATTTAGTGTCAAACAGCAATCTCCTGAGGTTAGAGCGAGAGGAGTGGGGTGACACTGTTGGGGAAAGGGAAGGGGGGCTTAAAATTCTTCTCTTGTGCCTTTTTTGTATCCTAAACTGGCTCTAGGGGAGACATTAGTATGGAAACATAAAGAATAGATGTACCCACACATATTTTTCTCAAGAAAGCAAACAGCAGCTTTTTGGCCATGTTTCAGGACCTAAAAATGATGGGGGGGGGGGTTGTAACCACTTTTCCCCTAGCATCACATGCATCTTGAGGCTCCTGTCATGGTTCTGATACAAAGTCCTTGTGGTGGCCACAAGGCTACAGAATTAGAAAGCAATGAGAACAACAAACTATCTAAAGCAAGTTCTACTATAAACAATACAGAGGGTGAATCACAAGACATGAGATGATGCAGTGAAAGCAAGGTGACACCTACAATAATCATTGCAACATACTGCAGTCTCTTTCAGTTTTAAAGGAGCCCTCCTGTCAGTTTCATGCATCCATAGTTCTAATCTAATGCCATCTTGAACACCAGTAATTCTCAAGAAGGCCTTTCTGTAGAATGATAGCAATGGAGGAGCCTTGTTGACCACCCCAGGCAGGCCATTCCACAAGATGGGAGTCACCAATGAGAATCAATGTGAATGGCAGCAGCTGATCTCAGTGATCTTCAGGGTGGCACCATTAAAAGGCTTTGCTTAGATAAGTAAAGCTGTTGCCAATGGACATAACAGGTGAGGTCTGAGGCCATTATAGCCTTTGTATGTTTCTACTAGAACCTTGAATAAAACTCAGTAACTGATTGGTAACCAATGGAGTATTTGCAGAATGAGTGTGACATTCATGTTCCACCTGATGTCCAATAGTAGTCTTTGTTCAGAAGATTGAACAAAGAGGTTAGACAGAAGATGAAAAGGGAGCCAGAAGCCTACTGGAACAATATTGCAGCAGATCTGGAGGAAGCTGCATCCAGGGATGAATACAGAACCCTGTATCAGACCCTCTAATGACTAAGAGGTAAAAATAAGTCAACAAATGATAATATTAAGAAAGAAGATGGTACTTTTGGTACTACCAAATGCCTGCAGCAATGGAAAGAATTCTTTAACCTGCTATACAACCATGCACCTCAAGGACCACCACCAGAACCACCACTTATTGATTTGCCAGAAAAATATATTTATCAGCAGTGAGCCAACTGTCAATGAATTAAAAAGCACAATAAAATCATTGACGAATGAAAAGGCATCTGGAGCAGACCAAATTACTGCTGAAATAATTAAAGCTGGCATTCTGCTACAGCAGCTCCACACCCTCTTAACACTCATATGGCGCTCAGAATGCATTCCATCAACATGGAAGAAAGCCATAATAGTGCTAATCCTGAAGAAAGGTGACTACTGAGAATGTAAGAATTACTGTGGAATCAGCCTCTTGTCAGTTATTGGCAAAGTGTTCATGAACATCACACAATCAAGGCTATGGGAATATCGTGAACAAAATAGTAGAGAAGAGCAAGAAGGATTTAGGCCGCATCAGGGCTGTATTGATCAAATGTTCACCATCCGTCAACTAGCAGAGGAAAGAATTAGGTGCAGAAAGAGAATTGTCATTGTCTTTATTGACTTCAGATCTGCTTTTGACTGTGTTCACTGGCCTTCTCTAGAAACAGATAATGTGCCCCCGAATCACACACCTCCAAACAGCATATGATGGTTCAACAAGCAAAGTATGAATTCGAAACGAGCTATCAGAGGAGTTCACCATCCAGACTGAAGTGCGCAAAGGAGATGTTGCCTCTCCCCTAATTTTTAACATTGTAGTTGATGCCATTATGAGAAAAATATTCAAGAATAGATGTGGAGTTCAGTGTGGCCAAAACAACTTACTGACAGATCTGATGTTTGCAAATGACAGTGCCATATTTGCCAATGCAGATTCAGAGGCTACTACCATTGCTTGCATCGCCCAATCTTACGGCTTAAAATAAATGTGGACAAGAATGAAGTCATATCCACAGATGGATCACTAACAAATGTATACCTCAATGGAGCCCAAATTGAGCATACCAAATAATTTAAATACTTGGGCTCATTGGTGCACGAAAAGAAAGCGTCATCTACCACTGAAGCCTACAATAGGATTGGCCAAGCAACATCAGCATCTGCCACACTCAAATGGTGCCTCTAGAAGAAGACAAGCATCTCTCGCAAGATCAAAGTTCATCTCTTCCAGACACTAATCCTGCTAATCCTCCTATATGGATCAGAAACATGGACCTTTCTAAAACTTGACATAAACAAACTCGAGACCTTCCAGATGCGATGCTTGCAGCAGATTCTGGGTGTCTCTCCATATGATCATAATCAAAATGAGACAATTTGGTCCTTTGATACTAATAGACCCAAATTATATGACAAAATATAAAATATAAGAATTATGTAGTGGGTTGAAGACTTTGTTTGTATCCCTGGGGAAAAAAAACAATTCAGAAATAAGTTTACTGAGGAAGTAAAATACGAAAACGAGGTTTTATACCTAGGAACTCATTCTGAATAAAGCTTTTTGCCATCGCCAGCTTGGAAATTTCTTTCTGTTTATTCATAAACTGGCAAAAACGACCAACTGGATGGAAGATCCAATGACTGGTGCCAAAGAAAACATGGCTTAAACAGATGGAAGAAGACCTTAGAAACCAGTGATTGACTATCCATATGGCCAAAACTACTGCCACTAATTGCCAAGAGTGGAAACATATTATTAACAAGACAAGAAATCCAGTGGCACCTACAGCAGCGTATTGGCTGAGAGGACAATCTGCTCCATCATTCGCCACCTAAAGGATAAAAGAAAAAGAAAAAAGAAGCCCAATAGTAAGCAGGCTGTAGAGTTCTGCACCAAGTGGAATTAAGGCAGCCCAATATAGAGTGTGTTATAATATTATAGTCCTCAAGGCTAGATTAGTATGGATGGATCTACATGGCTAAGGCAGTTGTGGAGGTAGAGGTAGAGCCTTTAACAGAAATTGAATTCTACCAACTTGAGAGATTGCAGTTAGCAAGTGTACAACAGTACCAGATTTGACAGGGAGTGGAGTAGGACTCTCCAGCTCTATAGACTTTGCGTTGATAGGTGCAAGGACAGCTGCCAATAGGGATGCATTTTTTGCTGCTAATGTCATCAAGAATTGTTCCTGTTCAAATACAAAGGAAACAAAAGACAGTCACTGAGCCTCTGGGAAAACATCTGTTTAAGCTCAGTTATATTCCAGTAAATAAAATTGCTAAGCAGGATTTGATGGTTTGGGAGAGGATGATAGATAGCACTAATACATCTATTTTGCTATTACAGGTAATAGGGGACAGAAGTACTTTGCGCATTTTCAAATTCTTCAGTGGTTAGGTAGCCACTGGAATCACAACCACATGGAAACATTTCCCACATATTTGGGATTCAAGTGAGTACCAATATCCCATATTAGTTGGTTTTAATCAGGGGTCTTAGCTGTAGAACTTGATTTCATTACTGGAGCTCAGCGCCAAAAATCGTGAAATAAAATTGAGAGATTCCCTTTGAAAATGGGAATGTCTTTCCTTTTTCTGGGATCAGAGGGAAGTTTGTAATGGCAGTCATGATGGGGGCAGGTTTTATACCTGACATCATTTATTTTAGCAATTAAGCACTGATCTTAGCTCCTTCTCTGCAAAATGGAAATGTCAGCAAATGGCTCGACAGCATAGTTGAGAGACACAAGAGGTAAGCACTGAAATGCTAAGGAAATAATAACAATAATAATACAAGCATAACTGTTTACCCTTAGCACAGTAGCAGCCACCAGAACATGGGGCTTTGCATACTTTGCTCCTTTCTGGGTTGGAGCAGGTGTCAATACAAGGGTTTCCACATTCCATGTATTCCAGGGTGGTTGGGCATTCTTGAACTGCAAACCCAAACAAAGTCAGCAATTAGACTGTCATGGAGGAACATTCAATCATACAACTTCATGTAATCCTATCCTCAGTTTTATACAGGGATTAAAATATCACTCATTGATCCCATTGCTTTTTATGCTTGATTAGGTTTGCTATTGGATTATTACAGTGTGTTGGGTTGGACAAGCTGCAGTTTTCAGTGCTGCATACTGGCATTCTGCACACACCCAAATGAAATAATTAGAAAACAGGCATTCTAGAAGGGTAGCTAGGTCAGTCTGCTGTGGCAAGACCAAAAAGTTATCTTGGACCAACCATTAAAAAACAACATATGTATAGTGGTTTCAGCTTTAGAATCTATTTCATCAGAGGCATGGCATGAATTCTGAGTCTGCCATCAAGTCACAGCTGATTTATGGGGCCCCTTGGAGTTTTCAAGGCAAGGGACTATCAGAGGTGGTTTGCCATTGCCTGCCTCCACATCACAACTATGATATTCTTTGGAGGTCTCCCATCCAAATACTAGCCAGAGCCATCCCTGCTTAATTTCCAGGATCTGACCAGATCAGGCTATCCAGATCAGGGCAGATATCGCTAAACACATGGGAAAATGTTTGTAAGGAGGGAAAGCCCTTGCTATTCAGCTATGATAACCCATAATTTATTATTATTATACGTTACATATAACATATTCAATAGTGCATATTTGGCAGAAACAAAGACTGAGAGTAATCCCAATTGCATAAAATGAGATCTGCTTAAAATTACTCCCCAAAGATCTGGTCTTTTATAGATAACTTTTGTGTTATGTTACATGGTGCTTGTGAAGCTGTCCAAGTTTTCCCACCCTCACTTACTTACAGCAAAGCTGTGTGGATCTCCATTTTCCAGGGTCTCCCCCCTTGAGGACACAGTCCCGGGAATACTGGCTGAGAGAGCTGCATACACAGCTTGCGGTCAGGTCTGAATGAGAAGACTTCTGTGTGCAAGCACACATATCATCAGTGCAGGCAGTTACATAGTAATTAGTGTCAGCCACTGCAGAGCAGTTTCCAAAGCTGGACAGGGTTTTCTTGCAATTAGATTTCTGAGAGAGAGAAAGAGAGAGAGAATATTATTTTAGATTTGGCCTTCCCAGTTGAAGTAGAAGAAGAAGAGTCGGTTCTTATATGCCACTTTTCTCTTCCTGAAGCAGTCTCAAAGTGGCTTGCAGTCGCCTTCCCTTTCCTCTCCCCACAACAGACACCCTGTGAGGTGGGTGAAGCTGAGAGAGCCCTGATATTACTGCTTGGTAGGAACAGCTCTATCAGTGCTGCCAAAGGTAACCCAGATGGCTGCATGTGGGGGAGTGGGGAATTAAACCCGGCTCACCAGAGTAGAAGTCCGCACTCCTAACCACTACACCAAGCTGGTTCTCTAGCTGTTGCTAAAGAAAGAGCAGAGGAAAAGGGCCACAGAATCATCTTCCACATCTGTATCCATTTTGCCCACATGGAGCCAATGGCTCCACTAAAGCAAATAGGCAATAATTAGGAGCGGAATAAATTTCCTTGTATTGTGGCGCTCTTGCATTCAGTGACCAAACAGAAAGGAGAACAACATTGACATGTCTGTACAAGTTCAGAAGAAGCAGGACTTTAGTCAGATGCAGCTCATTGTGCCGGGTGAAAATACTTGCCCCTTCTGAGACGTGCTTTTCTATACATTGACATCACCATCCCCCATCCAACCCACATGAAACAAAAATTGGGTTCCCCAACTTCCCTTGAGAGGCCTGGACCTTTGTATAACCTGGTTAAACTCTCAGGTGCACATCCAAATGATAGGCAAGATATATCAAGCTACATAAACCTTCCTAAGAAACAAACAAACAAAAAATCATTCACAAAATGTCTGTGAATGTACTTGCTAACAGCTGCTACATGGCCTCTGAAGAAGTAGGCCATATCACACAAGACATAATGCTAAAATTAATTAGCCATAGTTAAAATATTAGCAGGCTCAAACATTGAGTATTTCTAACCAAAGGCTATTACTTTGCATCTTATGGGACTTGATCTGACACTAAAACTAATATTACAGCTGAACTCTGCCTAAAAAAATCCTATTGAAATATATCCTATTGAATTTATCTAACTTTATTTTGCATTTTATGTCTTTGTATGTAATTTTCTGATAGTATAAAGGTATAGAATAATTCCAAGAGGAATCCTGTGTTGCACAGGCAATTAAGTTAGTGACATACATATTTACTCTTGCATTTCTCTTTCCAACGAGAGGCATAGTTGCTCTTCCGGCCATCTTTATTTTCCTCAGGTACATCTGGGCACTCCTCTGTTGGCTCTTCTATTTTTTGTAGGTTTCCATATTGCTGTGGGAGTAGATGATAGCCTGCAAAATCCCCTGATTATTAGAAATGAATGGGGGAGGAGGGGGAAGGACAGTGCCAACAAATTACAGCTGACTAATGTCAACCCAGCAGTAAGGCCTGTAATAAAGGCCCTCTTCATGTCAGTGTCCCAGTTGGGGAACAGTTTTCTGTGAATGGTGTATTGATTTGAGGCCCTTAAAACATTAAGAACTTTAATAGAAATGATTTGTTAACAGAGAAGTGTTGTAAATAAATAAATATTTGCACAGATTACAGTATAGCATTTTCTATTTTAAAAGAATGAGAAAGGAAACACGCGCCTAATAAGTCAGTCAATAAGCCAGTTCTAGTGGAACAGTTGTTTAGAAGCCTCTCAATACAAATAGGAGAATTTTACTGCCTGTGAAATATGAATACTGAATGATAGGCTTCTTTTTGCTGTGGGAACTATTCACTGCTTAATAAACATTCAAGAATCATAATTCAGTCAAGAGGAACTGAACATTACTTCCAGGTTGTGCTTAGCAAATATTTGACACAGATGCACACCAAAAAGGAAAAAAGGTAGTTTCATGTTCAACCCTGAATGCATGGGAGAAAGCCAATGGTATACAGCTAACTATATGATGAGCTGGAAACCGTGAAGAGTGACTAAGTTCTACAATTTGGCTGTAAATCTCATTGAGATATCTTGTATCAGTTGTCTCTGCTGTGGCATAATAAAACGGGATAACCTCCAAGTTTGCTGTCCTGAATACCAATAAATTGATTACAAGAATAATATAGAGAAAGATACATAAAGACCTTCATACCGTTCAAGATCATATCATTCTTTTGATTACCATCATAGTTCCCGCATAGTCCACATGTCTTCTGCCTGTATGTGTCTTCTAAATCTAGCTAAAAAAAGAATCAGGGGAAGGGGGGAAAGAAACATTCTAATGGGATTTTTTTCCAGAAGAGTTGATTAGAAGCATAGCTGCGTACCAGGAAAGTCTAAGTTTGGGCTGATGATATTTTCTGGTACTTTGAAGGACATCTACAAATCTATAACAGTAAGATCATCAAACACAAGATGTTTTCTCCCTTTTACTTCTCTTTTTAAAGATGGAATTAGTACTGCTTTCATTTATTATTTAGACAAGGAAAAATGCTCAGAGAACAAAAATGTGTACTGTGCTCAGGCCAGAATGGGTTTGACCTCACTTAATTTGCATTGTAACCTCATGATCCAGGCAAAGAACAGCAAATGGAGAATCTTTAATACTGCCATACTATTGTCAGTCTCGGATGCAAGACCAATGACAGTGCTCCAGAGGACACAAATGAACTAGTAATTTGAATCTGCATGCTATCATGTTGCAACGGACTTATGGTGACTCTAGCAAGGGCTTTCAAGGCAAGTGAGAAGTGGAGTTGGTTTGCCAGTGACTTCCACTGCAGAGTCTTTTTTGATTTTCCTCCATCCATCTGAGATTAGGCTACATCATACCATGCCACATTCCTAATCAGCAATACAAAATTAACACTGCAGGGTGTAAAGACTGGCTACCCATCACATTTTAGCAGTACTAAAACTCGCTAAAATAAAGCCAACTAACTGGAGCATCATACAAGTAGAGTGTCACTCCAATCCCACTTGAGAATCAGGCCTAATGTGGAGGTGACTTGGAAGTAAGCACCAATGTCTTCTATAAGCATGCTCTTCAAGCTGAAGGGTAGAAGAATCCTAAAAACAAAGGAAACAAGAAAGAAAAATTACTATACAAACCAGATCAGTTATTTCCTGTTGAAAGAAACCCAACACTGACCTATCAATTAAGTCTGTTGGCCATTTATTCACCATCTCTATGATCAAAGCCTCAGGGCATGAGGCTTTGAAAGGGTGAGTAGCAGCCTAGAGGCAATTAAGGGGAGGGAAGAGACTGGCTGGCAGGATTTACTGTACAATCTTATAACCCAATTTACTTCAATGGATATAGAAGGGTGTAACTGCTTAGGATGACACTGGTCCTCCATGCAATCTTTCCTCAATGCATGTTTTCTCAAGCTGGCTGCCAGGTGTACCTCACAAAGCGCGTGCAGTATTTTGGGCCTGTACATATACAGGGATTGTGGTAGGCAATATATATTGTACAACTTTTTGTACAATCTACATTGCTGGAAGTTTCAGCTATTGAATTGGTGAGTCTTCATTTCAGACCACTGAAATTGGGCTGAACAACACTTCATTATGGCAGAGGAACATTTGGCAGGCACATGTTCTCCAACCACTTCTCCAATGAAAGAAGAAGTCGTACCTATTAATGTTCCTGCTGATGCACTATTATTGTTGTACAGGGTCCCCTTCAGCCTGAGAAATAACCCTCTGTGAGACAAACATTTGTCCTATCTAGAAATGCACAGTTAAATTAAATAATTAATCCATTTCCTTGAACACATACTTATAAAAGTGGGTGTAACTGTTTAATGAGGCATGCTTTTATTTGGCAAGGTATATAAGATTCAAAGTTCAATTCTCTCAGCTAAACATGAGGAGTATACACACAGACACACAGACATACACACAAGGATTTGATTCCTGTTTCTGTTTCTGATCTCATTCAGAAAGCAAATATCCACTACATCTCCACCCTAATTATCAAAAAAAAAGTTGAATCTATGCAGGCACTATCTTTATGAGATTTTGTATTCTTTAGTTTGGAAAGGGAACTGGGTATTCAAGGAGTTTATGAATAATGGTCCCCCCCCCCCCGCAAAGGGTTTCTACATCCTTGCTTGTCAAGTAAGAATAGAGACAGTATTTAAATATGAGTCTGATATTGTAATACATTGTAATTTAAGGTCTATACTGAGCCAGAGCCAAACAGAATTTTCATGAAGGTCAAAAGAAATACAGTTGGAGTAGGGCTTCCTTTACACTGGGGCTGATTCCACACGGGTGGAATGTAGTGCTAATCCAAGCTTCCACATGATGCAGTTGCCAGGCAGGCCCCCTCCTGGGCCTGCCATGTATCAGGCCCCCATCTGCTCCAGGCTAAGGGAATGGGGAAAATCCATGTTCTCTTAGCCCATGGTTGGGGGACCAACAGTGGCCGTCCTGCAGCAGGCCCATGTGGACAGCCCTGGCTTCTCCTTGTTCTACGGTGACCCAGAGGGTGCAAAAAAAAAAGAAGAGTTGGTTCTTATATACTGCTTTTCTTTACCTGAAGGAGTCTCAAAGTGGCTTACATTCATCTTCCCTTTCCTCTTCCCACAGCAGACACCCTGTGAGGTGGGTGAGGCTGAGAGAGCCCTGATATGACTGCTCAATCAGAACAACTTTCTCAGTGCTGTGGCAAGCCCAAGGTCACCCAGCTGGCTGCATGTGGGGGAATGCAGAATCGAACCTGGCTCGCCAGATTAGAAGTGTGCATTCCTAACCACTACACCAAAATGCCCTGGATGGCTTTGCAGCACTTTGCTGCACTGTGGCATGGACCAGGGCATTTTTTTATTTTACAGGAAGGTGAGAATTACATTGAATGCAATCTTACCTTCCTGCAAAATAACCCACCCACCCCGGTCTGCACAGCAGAACCTATCTACTGCTGCTGTGTGCCCCAGGGAACCCAGAAAACTGCAGAGCATAAAGCTCCACAGCACAGCACCACTGGCAGCCCGGGTTGGCTACCACTGTGCAGAATCGGCCTGGGAGGCACTAATTTCCATTTTTAAAAGATCCAGATCCCTGAGTTGTGGATCGGTTTAAATGCTTCTTTCTCTGGGAGCAAAAGACGGTTCATAAGTATACAAACATGTTCCTTATACTCCACTTAATTCTCTCATGTCCAGGAGAAAAAATTACTCCGTCAGCATGAATTATCACTGGCCCCAGCAGCCCATGTCTGATGCTTTCTGGTATTCATTCTGTAACCATAGATTTTAAAAAATCCCATCTCAACTATTTTCAAGTAAATTTAAGATGATGTATTCTATGGCAGAAACCTCTATTTCATACTGTGAACTACAGTATTAAACACAGGTGACTGGGTAGTCATCCTCTGGGCCACACCTGGTGCTACTGCTATAGGCTCAACAAGTGCTGAGAGTGACCTTTCTTTCCTTGAGACCCTGATGCCTGCCAAAACAGGTAATACTGAGCTAGACAGACTGCCTGACTCTATATAAGGTTGTTTCTTAAGAAAGAACATCATAAACAGATTTTGTGCCAACTCACTCTTTACCGTTCACCACGATGCCTGATTTTTTCACCTCCAGAAGTGCTCCATCTATGTTAGCAGCAAAATGGATAGTTCTGTTCTGGACACTCCTTCTGATCTGGATATTAAAGTCTTGATAACTGTCATTGCAGTGTGAAGCAAAAACATATTGGCAAGTTCCAGGGAAGTCATATTTGACCTGGTCAAATGTCTGGAAGTGGAAATTGCCCCATGTGGAACATTCACTTGCAGTGACTGCAGGACGGTGAACTGGAGAAGACAATCGAGATCATGAAAAGCATTTATTTATACAACACCAAGCATTTACTTACATAGCACCAAGTCTAAGTAAGATAGACTGGCACAAATGAGGGTGAGTTCAGTCCCCTTTCCCAACTAAATGTATGATTCTATGAATCTATGTTATGCTTTTGAAGATCCCTCCCAGGAATATGAGGATGTAAACTCATTTGTCTCATCTCTTTACAGAGTTGGATATGTGAGAGAACTATATTATTCCTCTACAGTCTCTCCTGATAATATTGCTTGGGTCTTTCAACCTGACTGTGGTATTTTATGAATTATGCACAGGAAGGGTTTACAATTTATGGAAAATAACCAGCAGATACATTGTTAGAGGTGCCCTGCCCTCATTTTATCTGGAGGGTAAAGAGCTTGGAGAATCCCAGCAACCAATGCTGACCATGACAAGGCCAAGCAGCAAGACCAGGTAAACTACCCCATATCTGTACCAACTGTACCATCACTATACCAACCAAGCCTCTGCTTGGTGAAACTGGGGTGGGGGTGCAATTGTGAGCTGGTGATATCCCCACTTGAGGATAATTGACTCCTAATTGACAACATACTGATAGTCTTTGGGGGTTAAATAGATTAGGGGGGTTAAGTACAGACATATTCTGTCAAACAACTCTAGCCAATTTTCAGATCAGGGCTTATAAGAAATAGATTTAGCAAATGTATTTGGTCTTGGGCTGTGTGGGCAGAGTATGTTCATGTAGTTAACCATCCAGAGAAGAATACATGTGATAAAGCTGACTATTGCATATGCATAAATTCACTGGAACAAGAGCAACGTAGGAATTAATCCCTTGGGATTTATAGTGCAATCCTAACATTGTTACTAATACAATTGAAACCAACAGGATTGCATTGTTGGTCCTGCTCTTCCTTTGACAGCTGAGAATGGGTATTGAGTTTTAAAACAATCAAAATAAATGTATATTATTTTAATGTCATTTTAAAATGTAACCTTAATTTAAGGTTATAATTTAAGGTTAAATTTTAAAATGACTTTAAAAGCTGTTTCCCTTCAATTAAAATCACTTTCTGAGGCTACTGGATAGTGTTGGATGATTTTTCCTTGGGCGGATGGATTTTCTGGTACATTCTGCTAATGTATACTGATCTTACTCCCTAGACTCAATCATAAGCCTAGTGGAACAATTCTCTCTTACAGGCCCTCTGGAACTGTTCAAGGTTTATCAGGTTTCTCTCAATAAATCTGCAACCAGTGAATTTGTCTCAGTTATGGTTGACATGAGGAATGGACTTATTCCTGTGACTACTGCAGATTTCCATAGGTACTGAGCTCCTTTTGTCAACCTGGCATGATGGAGCAAAAGTAAGGTGGATGGAGAGGGGGATACCATTTTACAGCATGCAGTATTTGTAGGAAATATGCCAAAAAAGTAGGATATCAACATTCAAATCAAAATTATTTCTTTCCTGCTCACTGAACTCGGAAAGGTTGTGAAATATCAAGAACAAGGAACTGAGAAGATTTAGTAAAAGTTAATTTTTTTCTGACCACATAGATTTATAAATAGGGCTAATATGCCAGGAACAGATAAACATCCCTGGGAATCTGATATAAAGTACAAAATTGTGTACTTTTCAGCATAGAACAAATGTGACTATCTTAATTTTTTGTTGGTAGTGAGTATATAAAAACTAAATTAATGTGTGTCAGCTGTTTGTATGCTACAAGAGTTAGCCTGAACACTAGATAGATCTAGGCAATCACAGAAAGCAACAGATTGTGAGGGATGCCTATGGTTACTGCTCACAATTGATCCCTCTCAATTGCTCTTAATGATGTCATAATGCACTCATATCTGACTGGCTATACAACATTGTGGTGTCCTATCAATTATCATGGGAACCCAGAATGTGTGGAGTCAGCCATGTGACTGGGAATGCAACAATAAATAATGTTGCCAAGCAGGATAAAAAAAAACCCCATGAGAATGAATTTTTTCCCATTATGTAGAAACACATTCCACATAATGGGCATAGTGGCAGCTGGTGAGCCCTAGCACTGAGCCCTGCTTGCTGCGCTGCCACCACCTCCACCTCTGCCACCCATCTTCTGAGGCCATCTTCACACTCCTGAGAGCAGGGCCAGCCAAGGATGATGGGCAGAAGCAGCAGCACTGCATGCAGGGCTCAGCACTGGGCCTGGGCAGCCACTGCCTCCACTTCCTGTCTTCTGTGGCTGCAGGAGGAATGAGCATGGCAGCGGCTAGCCTGCTTGCTGCACCACTACCACTGCTACCTCTACCACCCATCTTCTGAGGCCGGCCCTGCCCTCCTGGCAGTGGGGCCAGCCATGGGAGACAGATACAGTAAGTGGGGCTCAGCACTGGGTCTGGCCACTCACCAGCTACTGCCATGCTCCCTGTGGCAGGACAATAGATGTCATGTCTGTAGTCATATCCATTTCAGGGAGCATGCCAGTAGATGTGTTTCCACATCAATAAATGGTAAATTATCTAAATACATTTCAGGAGACGATACTAGTCCGCACCATTTGTTAGTTTTTAATCAAAGAAAAAAAAGTACTGAATATTTGAAGCATTCCTAATATGAAATGAACTTTGAGATAAGATAATTTTGAAATCTACAAAGCAAATGATATTGATACAGTGCAGGGAAATGTAGAATATCAAACAGTTTTCATGATAAAATTCCTCTCAGGCAGTTAAAAGGATGAAAGGAATAAAAAACTATGAACCAACACATCAGTGACCATGAAGAGTAATTTTATTAGAAAGGTAATATATTTTGTGGATAAACAGTTTCTTTTCATTGAAATGACAAATATTCTAGTATTCTTGCCATGAAATTGAATTAAATATTTGATACTTTTACAAAAAATAAAAACATTACTTGATTCTGTTGCAAAGAATTTCAAGGGCTGGTAAACAACAATGCCCAAGGCAAATAAATAATCTGTGAAGGGTGTATGCATATATGCATGTATTACCCCACTGTTTGTCCCTTTAGAATACATGGAAGTCCGTTCCTGGAAAGAACTGGGCTTTTGCTCAGAGGAAACTGAGGGAAAGAATACATTCACGTGTCCTGCACAATTGACATTAAGTGCTCAGTTTTGTTTCCTGTTCTCTCAGAATACAAATTACTGCTTGAGAAGCTGCCCCGCTGGTGTAGCAACAGAACTGAGCTTATATAATACAACTAACACACCGGGCCATAATCCAACCATCATTATGCACTTTTATCACCCATTGATTTCAGTGAAATAGCTAAGATAGTGTTTATTCCTCACCCACTCAGATTAGTGGCATTGAACAGCACTTTAATGATGCTTAATTATACATAATAGTAACTTCATTGGCAGCACAGTGTTAAACAGATAGTCCACATCTCATATTTATAGAATGAAGAATATTAGGAGATTTTTCTTACCTATCATTACTGGTGTTTTGCTGTTGCAGCAACTGCTTAGTAAGCACAAGATCCATAACTGGCATTCTCGCTTCATGTTGCTTTAAAATATACAAGGTGATAACATTTCTCAGGAATGGATTTATTTCCTAGTTTTATAGCCTAGTTATTCTGGCTTGTCAACAGAACACAGAAGGCAGGGCCCTTATAAGGCTCCCCCCCCCCACCCTCCTCACTGATTTATGAGGACCGAGAAGGAATTTGTTCTTACAGATTTAAAATGACTAAGGTATTTGTTTCCTGGATTCTATCATGTTGAATTTAACCTTTGATTTTATTTGGATTCTACACTTGGGACTCTTTCACCTCCAGTCAGGACTCAAGAAGCTTTTTGCAGAAGAGTGAAAAGGAGTCTTGATCACTGTCAGCAGTCTCATCCCTATGGGAAGAAGGCCTGTCTGTCAGGCTTTCAAGAGACCTGCTTTGGTGTTTGTTTGTATACTTGTCTGTATCAAATAGTTCAATATCTGTACTCCTGAGAAAATGTCAAGGCTACTCTTGCTTTTTTAACGACTTCACAGCATCTAAAACCTAGTCATCACAAACATAAAGTGAGGTGGTTTATGTGAAGGAATATTACATCATGGATGATCCCCTCCCCCATGTGGTATCATCCAGACAAGCTTTAGCTGTTCATCTGTTGTCAATGAGAAATAGGTCTAACTTTACTATTTTTGCTAGATTTATTCCAAATGCAGCCCTACAGAGTGGAGGAGTTGCACTGAGAATGGGGCATCAGGGAGATTTTCCTGATTCTTCTTCCAGTTGTGTTTCTTCTAGTACAAGAGGCTCTACTGGTTCAGGAAACTGAGGTGAAGGATTTCTCCTCATCCTCACAGAAGCCACCTTCGTTGTGTGACCTTTTGTTCCCACAGATCCAGACATCAGTTTATTGTGGGTCAAACAAGGGTTCTGCGGAAAGGAGAACACTGAGAAGAACTGTGCACGTGAGTTCCTCCTGTTCATGCATTATACAATCCAAACTTGTAGAAGGAAAACAGTGGATGTTCTATCTTTTGCCTCTGCAATCTTTTAAAATCTTCAGAATAACATAGACCTTTACAATAGTGGAGTGTTGTGAAATACCATAGTACTGAGAACATTCTCCCAGTGCAAAAAAAGAAAAGAAATGAAATGAAATGAAAAAAGAAAAGAAAGAAAAAGTAAAGCCCATGGCAACAATATCAAAATGAAATTTTGTGGGGAGCGGGGGTGACCATTAAGGTAGCTGTATGCCATCCTTGATCTTAGGAGCTCTCTCTCACACACACATATTGAAGCCAAGGTAATTCTCTTGAAATCCAGGCCACAAGACTCCCCCACCCCTCATATAGATGGAAACCATTGACAGTGATCAATGCTACCTTTGACTCTGGTGGGATCTGTTGCATAATATCTGACTCCAAGTAGAACCATTCTAAGCTTGATGATTACAAATGTGTCATCACAGCACTTTCTGAACATATATTGTGCAGTCATTGACACAATTGAATGATGGTCTCAGCTACATAAGGATGTAAAGAATCAGTCCGATGAAATCACCATAGGTTTAATTTTTATTTGTTATCCTTTCTTGTAAAAGAAATTAGGTAAGTAACTTAGAACTGCTAGGCTTTTGAGACATTTTTGAAAAAGTATCTGTCAGGAAAAGATTTGCTACTGTTAAAATAATTCTGAACTCATTCCATTTTGCCCTTTTCCAATGCCCTTTCTCTGTTAATTCCATTGTCAACCAAACTACTGTGAACCAAACTACTGTAGGTCAAATCTATTTTAAAAGGTTTGCCATTTTGACTGTTAGCCATGAAACTAAAGAGGGTCTTTGTTTCCTTCTCTCTAAATAATCCTACTCACACAATGCCATCCTACCCCAAACAGATGAACTGGTTATAGCAAGTGAATAGGCTGCCTAAGGAGGTGGTGAGCTCACTGGCAGTCTTCAAGCGAAGGTTGGATACACACTTTTCTTGGATGCTTTAGGATGCTTAGGGCTGGTCCTGCGTTGAGCAGGGGGTTGGACTAGATGGCCTGTATGGCCCCTTCCAACTCTATGATTCTATGATGCTAAGTGGGTCTTGGGAGAAGACTGAGTTTTTGCTTGTTGCCTGTTTTGCTTGTTGCCTGTGAATGCATGATGCATGATGAAATACTACCACAATGATTTACAACCCTGTTGTTCAGTCAGTAAAAGTGTTATTTAGCTTTGATATTTTTATTAGTAATGTTGTTTGGAACAAATGGCAGAGATAAGAACTATCACACTGAATAGAAATATTGAAGCAATACGTAACTTAATATATAATTTAATACTATAACTCAAATTTCCAGTTCTGAGAATCATATGGAGTGGTTATTCCTATGTGCAAGGATGTTTGCATTTGGGATCAAGGGCTAAGTCTCAGCTTGGGGGGGGGGAGGCTAAACAAAAGGACATCCTCGGCCATCCTACCCATTTGTTCCATTGCTTCAGTGGGTCTTTGACTTGCATTATCACATCATTTTAAACTGGCTCCCCTACTGTTCAGTACACCAGCTTGGTGTAGTGGTTAGGAGTGTGGACTTCTAATCTGGTGAGCCGGGTTTGATTCTGTGCTCCCCCACATGCAGCCAGCTGGGTGACCTTGGGCTCACCACAGCATTGATGAAGTTGTTCTGACCGAGCAGTAATAGCAGGGCTCTCTATAAAGGCTTACCATTCCTGGAGATTTGGAGGTTGTGCTTGGGGAGGATGAAGTTTGGGGAGGGGTGGGACCTCCCAAGCAGCCATTTACTCCAAGGATACTGATCTGTGTAGTATATACAGTTTCCTACAGTAGCAGTTTTGGTCTGCAAAACAACAGTTAGATTTGAGTCCAGTAGCACCTTAAAGAAACTCATTTGCCTCTAAGGTGCTGCTGGCCTCAGATCTAACTGTTCTGAAGAAATGTCATGCACACAAAAGCTCATACTTTGAATAAAACGTTATTGGTCTTAAAAGTATCACTAGACACAAAATTTGTTCTGCTGCTTCAGACCAATACAGATATCCACTTGAATGTATGTTCTGTAGTGAATGTAGCCAGCTGGGTGGCCTTGGGCTCGCCACGGCACTGATAAAACTGTTCTGACCGAGCAGTGATATCAGGGCTCTCTCAGCCTCACCCACCTCACAGGGTGTCTGTTGTGGGGAGAGGAAAGGGAAGGCGACTACAAGCCATTTTGAGCCTCCTTCAGGTAGAGAAAAGCAGCATATAAGAACCAACTCTTCTTTTTCTATATATGTAATTTTAAATCATTGTAGTAGTTACCGCTATCATTATGGTATTTATTCAGGGATTCCCTAAAGTTAACAGACCATGAACTATCAGGACCAGCAGTTTTCCCCTATAAAATGGCATGTCAGGATTAATGACTTCTTTTCATTACAGCCTCTGGCCTACAAAGGAAGTTAAGCTATCAGTCCTGTTTACCAATCTATGGCCTTTGGAGGAACATTTTTCATGGCTCATTTGTCATAAAGGAGTATTTAGGGCTCTCTTTGTTAGTTGACAACTTAAATATTAACTATGTAATTTACCTCACAGGATGGGGAAAAAAGTTTTATGAGCCCCCTTCACTGCTCAGAAATAACATTAGCAGAAGTTTGCTTTTGATCGTCATCTTTTGAGACAAATACCTTCAAACACAGCAATTATATTTAATAATTACTCTGGTGCCCAACTGCTAGTCGTGTAGTACCTCTCTGGTAACATATGCAGAAGTAGCATGTGCAGAATTCCCCAGCAGTGTATTTAAAACTATCTTCAGCTAATTCAGTGTTCCTTTCCTCATCCTTTGATAATCTCCTGTGCAAATGTTTTTTACTGTTTGACTAGGTGCAAAACCTGTTGCATTCAAGAATACAACCTGCGCTAGATTAGGGGTGGTGTGGAAGAACTCTTTAGATCAGGGGTCATCAACCCCCAGTCACCGGCCCAGTGCTGGGCCGCCAGAGCCTCGGAAGTGGCCGATTAGCTCGCAGCCTGGCAAGCTTCTTGCTGCGGGAGGGGGGAGGTAGGGAAGTGCGATCGCCAGTGTGGCAGGTCCGCACTTGCGCATTTGCGCAGAGCCCCGGGTCGCCCTCTCCCCCCACCCCTTGGCAATGGTTGCGGACTGCTGCGGACTGCTGCTGTAGATGGCCTCTCCATCCCCCCCACCCAGGACTTGGAAAGGATGCAGGGTGCAGGGACTTCACTGGTAGGGGAAGCTCTCACATGGCAGGGATCTGTAGCCTCCAAGTATCGGAGGGAAGTGGAAGGAGGAGGGGATGGTAAGGAAGGCGATTGGCTGGCTGCTGGACAGACAGGCAAGCGGTTGGAGGTGGTGGCACTCAGGGGTGGGACAGCTACTCTGAGTGGGTGTTAAATGCAGAGTGGCACTTAAGCCATGAAACACACTCCTACTCCAAGACCTTACTAGAAATATATAGTGGAGCAGATTTGATACTTTCTTCATGGAGTTTGAAGCTGAATATATGGCTTGCATCCCTAAATTGTTTGCAGGCAGACCCTCTCCTTTCACTGTGGGCAATTTACAGATAGACACCCAGAAAAGACCCTTCCTGGTAAAATATCATTTGCTATACATTGCCTGGCCAAAATGATACTAAAATAGACATGTCAGAGAGTTCAAAAGTGCAAATATACTTTTAGTCTCAAACAGGACACCAGAGATGCATAATTTAGGACAATAGGTATCCCAGGAACTAGCATTAATCTCACCAATTTCCCAGTCTGGCTTCCCTCACACCCATCTATCTAAATCAACATACTTAACATCCTGCCCAAAATTAGTAGCTTCCCATCCAGTACTCAAAGGGTCATCAATCTTGTATATGTTTTAAAGGTTGTAACCCACCCTGATCATTGAACAGGTAGGGTATAAATAAAATATGATGATGAACCATTTTTCACATATGGTTTATCTCAGGTAAAGCAATTATAATCATTGTCTATCTCCAGGGAACCAATCGAATTTTCTCCCAAAGCAGCCAAGATATTTCTTCTACTAACATAACAATGGTTTAGGGTTCATTCTAACTAACTGCTCAGGATTACTATTAGCCTACATAGCTGTGAGCATCTCAGAACAACTTAGAGAAACTGGGTCTTTCCCCTTCTGCCCTACTGATATAATAATACTCAAGCAAAAATATTATTGGACAGTGGGTACAAGATACAGAGCATCAGTACAATCTGGGAAACTCATCCCACTTTATGTCCCTGGGAAAGTGGAGATATGCTATGTCTCTGGTGCTATATTTTACACATTTAGATGTTTATCATCTCAGGAGAGCCTTTAATTGACCAGATGTGGGGCTATCCCATCAGCTGTATTGGATGGCAGAGAGAAAATGCACTAGTGGAGAAGTTGAGTCATTGGATCACATATTTCTCTGTGCCTTGTTTTATAATACCTTACTGAATCATTTTGTTTCTCCTGTTAGATAAATAACCAGACCAAATGGCTAAGGCTTACCTTGAAATCTTATGTTCTGATAAAAATATTTATTCCAAAACAACTAGCCAAAATTTTTCTATGTGGTTAAGATGCACTGTAAGAAATAAGGAACCTGAGTATATATGTAGGATGTTAAATATATGGACCTTATTTTATATATGTATATTTTACCTTGTGTAAATATAAGCTGGTGCAGAATACAGCTGCTAGGGTCCTCACAAAAAAAAAAACCTTGGAGGGCCCATATCCAGCCTGTGCTGAGCCAGCTGCATTGGTTGCCAGTTGCGGCCTAGATCAGGTTCACGGTTTTGGTATTAACCTTTAAGGCCGTACGTGGTCTGGTACCCACATATCTGTGAAACTGTCACCCTATACCCCCTGTAGGGCCTTGCACTCTGCGGGTCCCAACTTACTGGCCATTACTGGCCCCAAGGAGGCTCGCCTGGCCTCAACTAGGGCCAGGGCCTTTTTGGTCCTGGCCCCTACCTGGTGGATGAGCTCATGGAGGAGCTGTGGGCCCTGTGGGAGCTTAAGGCTTTCCACAGGGCCTGCAAAATGGAACTCTTCCAGTAGGTCTATGGTTGAGCCCAGGGCAAAGAGAAGATCTATGGCCCCCGAAAGAGAGGAGTATTCCACCACATGTCATCTGTGGTGTTCAGCTGTTCCTTGGCTCCCAGCAGGAGGTAGGTGGTGGGTTGGTTGCTGCCATCTTTTGGTACTTGTATTTTAATTATTGCTTTTAGGGGATTGTATTGTTTTTATCTTGTAACCCGTCATGAGCTGGCTTGCCAAGAGTGGCGGGTAATAAATCAAAATCAAAATGATGATGATGATAAATGTTGCTATATTTTATTATTATATTCTGAAATTCTTTATTTTAAATCTTTGAAATTGGCTGATCCTCCAAATGTTTCTTTTACTGGTGTATGACAGCAAATAATCTGAATTGATTGAGATTAGTGAGCAATGTTTCTTTGATTAATCCATGGAACTGTAGTATACAGACTACTGAATCTGATATTAGTGGTTTTGAAGTGAAGACACTTCCTTATAGTATTTGATACTGAGAATTCCAGTTGTAAGGTGGAATGTTTGTGAATCACAGAAAAAGCCAATGTGGTGCAGCAGTTACTGTGTTGGACTTGGATCCCCATTCTGCCATGGATGTTTTCTGAATGACCTTGGACCAGTGACATAGTCTCAAGGGACCCTACCTGAAAGAGATGGCATGAAGATACAATGGAGGATGTGAGAATGTTTTAAGCTACTTAAAGGTCCTCACTGGGGAGGAAGGTGGGGTACAAAAGAGGTAAATAAGACTGAAAAATATGAGACATGGAAGACAAAATCTAATGCAAACAAACTTTTTTCTCATATTTTCAGCCATAGATTGCCTTTTATTGATGTAAACTGGGATCTAGAATATTAGTCAAAACTTGTTTAACAATATGATTTCATTGCTGTTAAAATGAAGGTCAAAGGAACAAAGTAAGCTAGTAAGCTATAGTGTCTTTGAGAACTGACCATTCCCAATTTCAGCCCTTTCTTTTTCATATTCAGTGGTACTTCCTCCCTTTCTAGCATCTGCTCCTTAACCTTAACCAACCTTTAATCTTCCCAAATGTAGTCTCTCCCACAGATAAGCCGTATTCCCAACTTCTCACCTATAGAAAATTCCATCCTGTGCTTACCTGGTTCCCAGCACATACACCCTCTCCCAAAAACATATTTAAACACTGGCTTTCCCAAGTCAAATTTTGTCATCTGATTCGGATCCATTCAGAACATACTTCACGCTAGCCTTGTTACTTGTATCTCTGTCTCTCTGCTCTCCAGGACCAGTCAATATACTGATTGCAATCCTCTTTCTCCCTTTATTTTTCTACCCACTTGAATGCTAGTGTGCTAGATATATTTTTGCCTATTTCTTTTTGTTATTTTTCTTCCAATAAACATTATTATTTTACTATAACTACATGTTGTCTGCCTTGAGTTCTAAAGGGTGTAATTACCTTGTAAACATTGGTAAATGATCCTTAACACTATGTTACCAAACCTCTCACAAAGCAATTCCCCACTGCTAAATATGGATGTGTCATGGGACACACATGTATGCGTTTCTGGTAACAACCTGGACCACTTGAGGCACAACTAAATGTTCCTTCATCCATGGATTGGTGGCCCTTAATGTCCTTTACATATTACATCCTAGCAAAAGAGGATAAAATGTTGAGAGGGGGGTGAGAAGATAAGATGAGTTAAAAAGCATGTGTGGTGTAGTGTCTACTGGAATCTGAGGGCAAAGCTAGACATGATGGTACCCTCAAGTTGGGATCCTTTTGCCATTTTAGTATCTAAAAATCTGTGAGGATCCAATCCTGATCAGTTCTGTAGTACAGCAAGACTGGATAGTTTTGCTTTCCCCCATGTGCTCACCTTGTATTCAAGTGCTGAGACATCCATTGTTGTATCAAATTGTGCCCTCAGTTTCTGATATTTCAACCATCTTATGGGCCTTGCCTTGGAGTTGTAGTGATGGTAGGGAATCGAAGTTCATGAGCCAACAGAAATTACTTTACTTCTTATTTAAATGCAGATATGCTTTTTATGGAAGCCTCTAAAAACTCCAGTTATTTTGGAACTGTGAAGCATAGCTTGCAAAGCTCAAAAGTGCAGGTTTAAAAATAAAATTCAAATACAGAAGCTGTGTTGTTGAAATATATTTAATTATTTGAAGCAAAGAAGCTGAGTCAAAAAGTTCCAGCTCATAAAAATCCTTATTCTCTTTACACTTACAGGAGAAAAATCTTTTCTCGTACTTTTTTACACAAATAAATAAAGCACGCACAATAGAAAACAGTCGGAGTACACAGCTGAAAAAGAGAAATAAGGAAAAGTGCTGAATTATTTATTGAAATGATAAGCATGTGCAGTACTTTTGTGTACCTTTTCTATTTAACCTGTGGTTTTGCCAGCTACATTACTGTCCTTCACTTTCTTGTCAAATGCCTCCTACGACGTTTCACACTGGACTGTTCTGATGAGGCTGCCTCATTGCATTCTGTGTCGAGACATTTACAGCTTTCCACATGGAGGTAGAAGTGTGTTTGGTTTGTTCCGTCAGGGCATTCCAGTGTGACTGGCTTCTTGGTTGTCTTTTCTTCCCTGCAGCAGGTGCACTTGTGGTCCATTGAGTTAGCTTCAGCAGAGTACCTGTTTGTATCAAGGAAATCAAAAAATGGAGAAATTAGGAGTCATGGTGACTGAGTAGCTAAGTAGAACTTTGGATGCACTTATTAGAAAACCCTCTGTGTGAGGATCTTGTTTCTTCAGCTCCTTTGCTAGAAGCCTTGATTTCCATCTTCTTAAATAATATGCAACCAAGATACATTTTAATAAAATCAGAGTCCAGTAGCACCTTTAGGACCAACAAAGATTTATTCAGGGTGTGAGCTTTCGAGTGCACTCTTCTTGCACTTGAAAGATCACGCCTTGAATAAATCTTTGTTGGTCTTAAAGGTGCTACTGGACTCTGATTTTATTGTGCTACTTCAGACCAACACAGCTACTCATTTGAGTCCACATTTTAATAAATTACTTTCAATGTATGTTTAATTTTTAAAAGAAGGGCATCAAAACAGGGATTTTAAAATGACAAAGTATTAAGTTGATTTACTTTTACAATAGAAAAACCAGCATTGGAGCTGGTGGAGCATAATTGCCGGGAGCTACAAATCAGAAAGTCTCTGGTTTGAATCTTGTCTTTGCCATAAACTCCTTTCATGGTCTTAAGCAAAATTCAACTCCTTGTCCTCATTACACCTCATCTTACTGGGACTACTGTAAAGTTTACAATTAAGTACATAAAGTTATTTGAGCTACTGAAAGCATTGCAAAGCAATAATATAGTAGTAATAATAACAATAAAAGTACTTTTATTTTATGTCAGAAACTAGGGTATTGCCACAATTCTATCAATTATGGTGTAGTCATAACAGGACATATTGTCATTTCATAACTGCAGCTACAATACTTGCCACTTCTTGCCTATTAATTTCCATGCCATTAAAACTATAATAACTGAACATTAGGTACATAGGAGTGTGCATCTATGTCTGAGGCATCCCCCATACATCTTGACTTGCAGGAGGGCATTTTGGGCTCAAGGAAGACACGCACACATTTCTGTTGGCTTAAACAAGGTCACAGCTTTATTAATACTCCACAAGAGTGTTGGCACAGTATGGGAAAGGGAGCCTAATGTGCAGTCAGAAGAGCACAAGAACCTGGACCCTAGCAGTGCCCTGGAGCCCATTCAGATCCCTGCTGGGAACACAGCTCCTTGCTGCTGGGATCCCATCCACGGGAAGAGCCAGCGGTGCCCTGGGGTCCACCCGGTTCCAATGCCAGGACACGGAACCCCTTGCCGCTGGATTCCCACCATAGGAAAGTGTCCACCTGGACTGCCAAGAGGAAGCATCCACTTCCCTTGGCATCGCCCCAGGCCACCCGGCACTGTAAGCCCTGAGGTGCCAAGGAGAGGCGCCCACTTCCTTCTTGGTCCCACCCGAGCTACCTGACACTGCAAGCCCCAAGCCACCCCAGCCCTCCTCACAGACCTGCCACCTTGTATGGAGGTCCCCAACCTGGGGAGTCCTATGAGCAGACCAAACTCCCTCCAAACAGGCTCCACCCCATACCAAAACTGCCAGCTGTGATAAAATGCAATATAAAGACATCATCCAGTGGTCATACAAACATAAGCTGTACAGCCAACCAAGGGTGGGTGGGGGGAAGCTGCAGAACAACCAAATATTCTTTAAAATATCCTTCCTCTATTATTAATCATATATTCCTGACTCCTTTGTATGACATCACATTATTAAGTCACTAAATTCCCATTATAAACCTGAATGGATCTTCCGGTAAAATTCCCCAGAGATTACCGTTACATCAAAAATTTAAACCTGAAGAGGCGAAACATTTTTCTTCAGTGTCTGTGAGAGAAATCTTAGGCAGGCCTACTGAGAAGTAAGTCCAGTGTTATTGATTGGGGTTTATTCCTAGGAAAGTGTATGTAGGATTACAACCTATGTCTGGTAGACATGTAGACTGCCTTAGCACGAGGGTGCTTTTGCTATGATTCCTAAATCACAGAATGAAAGAGTGAGAGTACAAAAATGACACTACCCACTGTATGGAGAACTTTGAGGAATATGAGAATATTGGGGGCTTTATTTTATTTTGCTATCAAATAACAGATTTTCAATACAAGAGATTTTCAGAGGTGGTTTTGCCACTGCCTTTCTCTGCAGTGACCCTGGAATTCCTTGGTGTTCTCTTCCAAATACAAGCAAGGACTTACACTGCTCAGCTTCTAAGATGTGACAAAATTGGGCTAGCCCAGTCTCGCCAGGTCAGAGTGGGGACTTTTATAATGATTTCTAAATAATGAAAATGTGAATCTGCACCACTAAGGCACTTTAAAAATAATCCCAGTCTTTAGTTTCTTAGAAATATAGGTGTGGAGTGACAGAATTATTTTTTTTTAAGTGGTAAGAATGATGGAAGAAAGGACCATTCATGGTCTGCTCCTCAAAGTTTGCAGGCTTCAATGGAAAATCTTTATGTCCAGTCCCAAGGAATCAAGAAGGATCAAATCCTACTTGAGACAAAGCTGAGTGTATAGGATAATCCCTGCAATATACTCCATACATCCCACCCCACCATTGCAATGGCTTGATGCGCAATTGCCACAAAGCTGAGAATGGTGTTCCCATGCCACTGCATAGGTACAAGACCTTGAGTTGTCTAAATTTAGCACTTCAAAATTATATTTCAGTAGAGAGTTTCTTAATGGGATCAGGACTTTAGTAAGGTCTTAGCAGGACAGCATACATTCCTTGCATGTTGTACAAATTGTTATAATACCAGTGTAAATTGGGAGGCAAGCAACCAGCTCTTAAGCATGTTTGTTCACTTATCAGTACACTGGTTTGATTTCAATGGGACTGACCATTCTCAGTACATATTTTCAGGATCACACTCAATAAAGAATAATGAAAACTACAAAATGAATTTGAAAAATTAAGGCTAGAAAATATGAAACAATTCTTGTGCAAACATATATTGTTTTATGTTAGTTTCTCAGTATAAATTTGGCTTACGTACACTGAATAAGTTCCACATGTTCCTTCACACTGATTCACAGAGACCTGTTCCACAGAACGGCAGCCATTGTAACTGATATAGTCATTTGATACAATCAGAGAGCATGGTGGTGGTGTTTGTGGTTCCTTAGGAATGCCTGCCAGAATAAGAGATTTTAAAAGATCATTGTGAAAATCCTTTCAAAAATGTAATAGTTGGTTCCCACATACATGTCTTTTCCTGTGTGTAATGGTATAAAACAATTCAAGAAGCTCAGAGCCATATCCCAATGTAATGACAAAATGGTATCATAATATCTACTAATATATATTTGTAGCCTCGCTGAATTGCAAAGAACATAATCCTGCTGGAGTACAGCACATGAAGTTTTCATTTAGATGAATGAAGTAGTAGGTAGGCAGCAACGTAATCTATTCTCACCAGAAATGAATGACACTTGTATTCATTTGGGGCCAAACCAGACAAGAAACAAAAGATCCATTATTTAGATCCCATGCCTCTTCTACAACGTATAGCTGCAATTAGCTCTTTTTTTTGTTTGTTTGTTTGTTTGGTGGGGGGGGGGGAATGAGTACCTAAACATATATTTTTCCCATGAAGAGCTAATGAAGAAAACACCCTCTCCACCACTAGCCCTATTCCAAACTTGTCCAGGGCAATTAGTCAGCTTTATGGGGGGTAAAAACAATATTCAAATTATGGATCTTTTGTAGGGTTGCTGTCCCAGTGCTGGAAAACGGTGAGAGGTTTCTGGGAGCAGAAACTTAAATACATACATCACTTTGACATGCAGTGTAACTCCTGGCATAAAACCAGAAGTGACATCATCTTATCAGGATGATACGCTAGGATCACACCATAACTGTACAGTAAATTCATAAAGTCATAGAATTCTAGCGCAGAGGTAGTCAAACTGCGGCCCTCCAGATGTCCGTGGAATACAATTCCCAGGAGCCCCTGCCAGCAAATGCTGGCTGGGGCTCCTGGGAATTGTAGTCCATGGACATCTGGAGGGCCGCAGTTTGACTACCCCTGTTCTAGCGCATCACCCCAATACAGTAATGCCACTTCAGTTTTCATGCCAGAATTGTTCACAGTAACACATATTTCTCTCACCGCCATTTTTTCCCGGCCACAAGAGACTTGGCAGCCCTAATCATTTGTACCTCATCTGGTTTAGCCTTGAGTTAGTATAATTTGTGGTAGCCTCATTTAGATGTGATGTCCTCTTTAGTTTTACTTTTTATTGAAATGTCATATAAATTGGTGTAAAGACTGAATCCAGTGGCATGTTTAAAACCAACAAAGTTTTATTCAAGGTATAAGTTTCCATGTGCATGCACATTTCCTCAGACTATATCTGATGAAGTGTGCATGCTCACTTTGTTCTGCTGCTTCAGACCAACATGGCTATACACCTGAATAAATTAGAGTATTGGCTAAACAAAACAAATTGGAGAAAACAAATTACACAGTATAAAAAATGTAATGGTAGGGATAGACTGTTTTCACAGGCTGTCAAATTACTATGCTCCTTCAGATAGTTTTTGGGCTTTTTAAAAAAAATCTATGCTTACATATATCTCAAGCTCTTAATCAGCTCCTAACCCCCTTCAGTTGGATCTAAAGATGCCCTTTAGTGAGCAGAAGGAGTCACTCCTGCTCACTAAAGGGCATCTTTAGATCCAACTGAAGGTGGTTAGGAGCTGATTATGGAGTCACTCCATAAGTGAAAGGGCAACTTCAGAGCCATTCATATACCTCTTCCTACCTCAGTTTTCCTCTATGCAGGAAAGAGGGAAAGCTTACGTGGTTTTTGCCTGTGATACTAAAGCTTCACAGACAGTGGCTGCCCACCTTTCATCTTCCTTGCTAAATTACCTGCTAGGTGAGAAAAGGAAAAACCTTGGGGTATGTTCATAGAGTTACTTTTGACTCTGCATTTACAATGGGCTTTACAAACTGATATCCAAAAACTCCCCAAGCAGACAAAATAAGCTGTAAAAAGTACTTAAGAAATTGGTATTTCAAGGTTTATAGCTGTTTGTACAGTTTTTCTATCGAAAAGCCCTATTCTGCTCAGCTCTGAATATTACTTTGCTTGGCAAAGTTCTAAACTAACTACCTACAGGTAGAAAAGACCTATAATTCCTTAATCTCAGCAAATAACTTGTATCTTATTTCATTGCCTTGTGAATTGTAAATTGAATATTTAAATTATATCATAATTCATAAATCAGGAATCCAAAGATCCAGCCTCATTTTGGCATTTGACATCATGCTCCCAAAGAAAGGGATCATCTATAATGGAGTGTCACATCTCCCCTGAAGCCTGGGAGACTCATTTTCAGGAACTCTATATGGATTCTCCAGGCGATAGAGGATGCCCTAATCAATCTATAGAAAATCTACCAGCATGGGCACCAGTGAGTGAGGCAGAGATAAAGAGCCTAATAGCACAGCTAAGATCAGGGGAAGCTCCAGGGGAAGACCTAATTCCTGCAGAGGCTATAAAAAACAACCTGGACTTTTGGGTTCCTATTTTGGCCTCGCTTTTTACTTGCATTGATACCTACGGACTTATTCCTAAGGACTGGGGACTTGCAATTATTGTCCCAATATATAAAAAAGGGAAGAAAAATGATCCTGCAAATTACAGACCCATTGGCCTTCTCAATATTATCAGCAAATTATATGCAAGACATTTGCAATCCAAACTTCGAGACTGGCTAGAACAGGAAAACATACTTGCAGAGGAGCAAGCGGGTTTCAGAGAGGGCAGATCTACTATCGACCAATGCCTGGTATTGCACCATCTTATCGAAAAACATCTCTCCTGCAATATTTCTCCCCTTTATGCTGCTTTTATAGACTTTAAATCTGCTTTTGACTCCATCTCACGAACCAAACTTTGGGAAAAAATGGAGAACTCCTCACTTGATCGCCGTCTCCTTTACTTAATATGCACACTGCATAAGGAAACCTCCCTTAAAGTACGATGCAACCCCGAAGGTCATCTCTCCAGAGATATTAAAACCCAAAAAGGTGTTAAACAAGGATGCATCTTGGCCCCACTTCTTTTTAACTTCTATATTAATGATATGGTGAGCCACCTCTGTAACATTAATTTCCACCCCCCAAAAATTGCTGGAAGACATCTTTCAACCCTGCTCTATGCAGATGATGCAGTAATTTTATCCCAAACAGCTGTTGGACTCAAAAGAGCCCTGAAAGCCTTAATATTATACTGTAAAATGGACCATTTAGAACTAAATTACCAGAAAACCAAAATTATGTCATTTGCAAAAAAACCTAAGAGACATTCCTGGATCATTGATGGGCACATAATTGAACAGGTTTGTCATTTCAAATACTTAGGGGTGGTCTTTCAGACCTCTGGTAGCTGGAAAGCCCATGGCGACTATGTGACCAACAACGCACAGAAAAGTGCAAATGCCATTCTTAAGTTTTTTCGATCAAAAGGTGGACAATATATACCTGCAGCACTCAAATTATTTGAAGCCAAGGCAGTGTCACAACTATTATATGGCACACAGTTGGGCCCCCCTCAAACTTGGCCCCCTTAGAGAGGGTTCAATCTAAATTTTTAAGATCTGCTCTTCAAGTGCCAAAGTGTGTCTCCAATGTTACTCTGAGACTTGAGACAGGTTTCATGAAGATGGAGGCTAGAGTATGGCTGACTGCTTTAAATTACTGGCTTAGACTGTCCTTTTTCCCTCGTGGCCTAGCCCCACTAACAACTGAGGATGGCTATCAATCATCTTGGCAACGAAACATCAGAACTAAAATCACACTCTTGGGGTTCTCTCCTGAGTTCCTACTGAGTATGGGATATGATCAGGCCAAAGAAGTTGTTAAGCAGAGATTGACCGACATAGAACGCCAACAGGACCTAGCGAATAACCCATCTTTCATTATTAGTGAACCCAATAGATATTCATCTTACCCTATGACATATCTGGCCAAGCTTGAAGTACCTAGTCATAGGAGGGCCTTCACTTTGGCACGCTGTGATGCCTTCCCTTCGGCGGTATTAGAAGGAAGATATAGGAAAATACCCTATACCGAAAGGAAATGCACCTGTGGCTCTGGGCATGTAGAAACCATGGAACATGTTCTCTTTCAATGTCGATTCTATAATGAGATTCGAACTAGTCTAATTCTTCCATTGCTAGGCAGATTCCCAGGGCGCTCAGGAGAATTTTACATTTCTCTGCTGCTTGCAGATATAGAAAACAACACAACTTATAGAGTTGCCAAGTTCTGCACAGCAGCGATCAAAATTCGTAATAGAATGGTCTGTTTTAAATGAATCTGGACAGCTGTGTTTATCTACCTTTTGTATTTTCTATTGTTATATTTTAAGATGTTTTAATTCCTGGTTTTAATGGATGTTTCTTATGCTGGTCTATGACCGTAATAAAACTGTACTGTACATAAATCAGGAAGAAACATATTACTCTATTTTTCATATCAGTTCTAATTTCAAATTGGAGGCAACAACCTGATCTTCTCAAGTGGATGCATAATGTATAATACTTACATGTTTGACAGCAGCCATTTGGCAAATAAGTAATAGTATCCTAGCAAAAATCACAAACACAGAAGATACATTATTTTTCTCTTACTACATTAAATAACCACCCACAACAGTAAAGCCATATCTTAAAATAGTGTCCAGTTTAAGACTATGGATCAAGGTTATGGAGGGGAGGAGAGTTTTGATTAAAAATTATATTAATGTTCAGCAGGATCTGCTGACATATGAATTGTTTGATGCAATGGAAATACACCAGAATTTTGCTATATTATACACAGTGATGATCAAACTCCCCTTGATACAGCAATGGGGGCAGCAAACTGGCTGTCTGGCAGCAGCACAAGGCCATGCCGTGATGCCCATTGCCTCTGATACCACTAATGGTGATCAGTGAGCCAAGCCACTGTGGTGCATTGCTGGCTTTTTCACTTGGTTGCCATGGCTGCAAAACCAGCCCTGAATGTGCAACTGGGCCTGAACATATTCTCAACTCCACCACTGGCCCCTGTGTCTTCCTCATGAGCAGTTCAAGCTCCTCACCCACGAGTTTCTGAATTCTTCCTTGCCTCTCCTTTCCCAAATTTTATCTGAAGGGTGTGGAAGTGGCAGAAATGAGCCAAGTGCCTCTATATTATAGTTATTAACTGGCTGGCATTTAAAAGGCAGCCGTATGGAATATCACAATGTGATGAATGGTCATTACCGATATTCCATTTCCGGTACATTTTTAAAGCCATCAGATGCCAGTATTCTAAAAATGTGTATTTCCTTTGGAATATTTTTACTTATAGATAATAAATATTCCTGGAATGCAACACAAAAACTAGCTGCATCCTCTTTGACTAATAACAAATTAAAGGATTCACAAAATTGAACATGCATATTTAAAATTTACTCACAGGTTGGCATCTATTCTCATTAAAGGGTGGACAGTTAATTGTGGAAGTTGAGGAGATCAACTGTCTGTAGCTTTTCACACAGGAATAAATCGTGCAGTTATCTTTTGGATCATTCCGGTGTTCACCAGGCTGTATAACACAACGACATAAAATCAGTACTGACTTTAAAATACAAGAACTGGGTATTGCTTTCTAATAGTAGCTCTTTTCATCTTATTTCCACTTTTAAAATGTATTCAGATATAGTGTGAAGATTTAAAACCAGTAACACCTTAAAAACCAATAGGTTTTCCAGGGTGTAAGGTGAAGTTTTCTGAAACATTTTAAGAGACATTGAAGATTTGAACTAAGAATAAAACAGGTATAATTTCATGCACGAGTAACCTCGCACCTGACCTGGATAGCCTAGGCTAGCTCACTATATCTCAGAGAATAAACAGGGTCGGCCGTGGCTAGAAGTTGGATGGGAGACTACCAAAAAATGCAATAACAAACAACTTCTTGGGATAGGCACGAACTGGGGAAATGTGGTTCCAACCATGAACAGTCACAAACTTTTAGCAGCCAAATGAACCAGTGAGGTTTGTAATGTGGTAAAACAATCCCAGCCACCCCAAATTGCTACAGTCATCAAGCTGGCTAACTACCTAACATTCAACTTTGCTGAGGACTGGATTTACAGTGTCCAGGTTACGACCCCCCCCCCCCAAAGAACTGCCCCGAGGAAAGTGCTTTTTTGGGAAATGACAGGGACAGGTTCAAAGTCACAAGGAACTTCCCCCAGATGTTACTCTACATGGCCTACAAATTCTCTCCCCCCATTGCTTTGAAGTTTGGTAAACATTTAGACAGAGTGCAGACAGTTTGTCTGGAAATGTATCTATTTACAAACCAGCATGAACTGCCACGAACTGCTTAAAAGATCCTGGAATATTCATGCCAGTTGATTTGCCATGAATTTAATTTTGTGAACCATGAATTGACCAAAATTCATGGTCTATGCATTGGTTCATGCCCATTCCTATCCACCTCTGAATGTTTCTTGCTTTGAAAACCCCACAGTTTCACCATAAGTCAGTTGTGACATGATGGCACTTTTCACCACTACAACCTCATTCACAACTGAGACTTATGAGTTTCAAAGTTGAGAAGATGAAGACATTGTGGAAAATTGATCAGCATGGGGGTATCCTGGGGGCTCCAATAAGAACACGCACATATATCCATTTTGGCTTTAGCATGACCACAGCCATTTATTCCAGTATCCCAACCCAACAGGAGAGTTGGCTCCACATGGAAGAGGGAGCTGGTCTGGGTGAACCCATTTCCCCCCCAGGGATCCCAATGGCACCTGGAAACCTCCCCCCCCCCCCAGTTCCACTGGGAATTCAGGTCTCCTGGCCATAGGGATCCCCCCAGCAGGGAAGTGTCCACCTGGGAAAACCAGGGCTAGGTTTGGGAGGCAGTAGATCAAGGAAATGAGATGTGTTTGAGTTGTATATATTGATGGGAATACAACTACAAACCCTTTATCTCTTCTTACCCTTAACTGCTTTTTCTTCTGAAACAAAATTTTGAGGACAAGAAGAGAATCCTTGCCATTTGAAGACACTTATTAAGAAAAGCAATGTACTTACTGCTAAGGTGAAAACATAATCATTTGTTCGTATAAGGCAGCTTGTTTGCACACATTTACCACAACATTCACCAGGTTGTGAAATCAGGGAATATCCCTAGGAAGAAAGAGATGCACAATTAATACATATAATTTCTTCCTACAGCACCTGGAACATGACAAATGATGACTCTTTTCCCTTGCAACTGCTTTGTGCTATTCCTGCTTTACAAGGGAGTTACTGGGGCTGAGATGGTGAGCTCCTACAAAATATATAGGTTTTTCACAATAAAACACAATATGCCATTAACTGTGGCCAGAATTAAAAGTCACACGTTTTAAAAGAACTAACAGAATGGTCATCTTTGCAGTCTGATAACCACATGTTATAGTTTTGTCATGAAAGCATCATTTTAAAATTAATTACAAAGAGAAAAAATGGTAGGGAAGTATTAAATAGCTTGGCTCTACACTAGCATTTCCTTGAGCCGATGGATCTCTGCCTACACAGTACAATTTTCCCACCTTCCCTTCTTGATGCTTCCTGAAATGTCCTAACCCTGTCCTCCATAAACAGTATTTCAGGGGCATATCAGGCTCACAGAGGAGGGGCAAGGCAGGAAATTACACTGTGCAGAGCCCTTTTGCCCATGCAAATGCTAGTCTGGGTCCAAACCAATGTTCAAATGCTTTCATTTGGGAGGCTTCTTGTAAATAAAATTTATCAGGCCTAAAAGTGAGGAAGATATTTATGATAGCAACCCACACATCAGTGCCAGAATCTTCTCCTTTGCTTCAAAGGAAGGAGCAGCGAGTTAAGAGAGGATAAGGCTTAAGAATATAATGCTTCTGTAAATATTTGTAGTGACCGCTTAAAAGAAGCTTGTCTGGTGCTTACTGCTTCACACGTCAAGCTGCATGGAACGTGGTCACAGTCGATGACATTAAGTTGAGTGCTGTTGTTCCATTGGTGTGTACACACACAGTCCTGGCACTGGCCCCCTAAGACTTTTGAACCAGGCTGCAATAGAGAAGGAATAGTTAGCACAATGTGAAAAAGAACTGGTCAAACAGCACTTATAAATATTACTATGCATTTGGAGCAATATGAGAATGGCCATTAATGCAGCAATTAATTCCAATTTTCCAGAATCTCTATATATGCCCTTGCTTCGTTCACAGGCTTCAGTTTTATTTTACCCTCCTCTGACCAGTGGTATCACTTCATTGACTCAAACAGATTTCTCAGTTCTGAAAACAGACTGCATGAGCTAACCACTGCCTCTACAAAATGTCTATGAGAACATGACTCTGGAATCTAATGGTTTTCATTCCACAAAGTTATTCATTGGAAGAGAGGAAGACGTACCGTGTATTCAGCACCATTATGCACACAAACCCCTTTGGGAGCTACAAAAAAAAAAAAAAAGCAGCATTTTAAAGACTTGATTCCAAGGTTAATAATAATTATGATTTTCAGAGATTTGTCTACCTGCTGTGCTTCTCTCTGTAGGATAGTCTTAAATGAGCCAGTCCTATGGACCTCTCTTTGAAGCACAGATGGCTTGGATCCAGCCAGCTTTTCCAGTCCACCCATTCTTAATGCAACCTGTATCCCACTTGGCTTTTCTATATGACACCAAGTGTAGTCTGTTTGTGTGGTCCAAGGGGAAGAAACCATTGCTTTTTCACCAGTGGAATAGCTAGTTGGATCCAACCCATTTTCTGTAATAGTCTATCAAATTATTAGTTTATTTCCTTTCCTACAACATTGCTATAGGATAATCTAATCTTGTCATGCCATACTTGCATGCAGGTGTTTTCCAGCTGTTAGATGGACAATATAAAGGGATGAATCTGCTATCTTTTCTTTAGAAGAAGAAGAGTTGGTTTTTATATGCCGCTTTTCTCTCCCTGAAGGAGTCTCAAAGCGGATTACAGTTTCCTTCCCTTTCCTTTCCCCACAACAGACACCCTGTGAGGTGGGTGAGGCTGAGAGAGCCCTGATATCACTGCTCGGTCAGAACAGTTTTATCAGTGCCATGGCGAGCCCAAGGTCACCCAGCTGGCTGCATGTGGGGGAGTGCAGAATCAAACCCGGCTCGCCAGATTAGAAGTCCGCACTCCTAACCACTACACCAAACTGGCTTTACCTGGACTAAGTATGGCCAACAAAAGATGGAGGGGAAGGAGGACACAGAAAAGTATATCCTTTTTACAAAATATTCCAGCCTATCATCTGCTGAATCCCCAATGCAAGATGGAGAAGCCACTCAATGTTATTCAAAGAATTAGTCAGCACTGCTGGAATTTTATATTCACTGTGTATCTAGTATTTGACTCTTTGCATTGGTTCTGTCTGATACATGGATCTTCAATGCAGTGCGAATGTATATTAACTGGTAGACAGTATTTATGTGCAGAAACAGGCTTTCTTAAATGGATCAGATGAGACCATGCCCGAATAAATTAATTAAATGCAGGGAAAAGCCAAATTCAGAAACTCTGTCAGTCTGTTCAGAAAGTATTTTACATCCACCGAACAGTAGAGCTGCAGCTCTGTGCTTTACCAAAGGTCTTCTGAATCACTCATGGCTTATGCTAAGTACATTTGCACAGAAGTCAGTCCTACTAGAGAAGGTTGGATTTCCTTCTGAGAAAGCATACTTTGGATCAACATATAAAAGTGAAACGTCATGCTCATCCTTCCACAACCTGTTCAACTAGACATACCACATTGATAAGCAGGACAGCAGTGGCCTGAGGGAGTATGAGAGACAGCTTCAAACCCTAGAACACATGTAGGAGGTCTGATTGTGCAGTCAGTGATGTTACATACTGTAAAACAGAGAAAGAAGAATGAAATTGTAAGAAGAGCGGGCATTCCTTAAATTATAACTGGTTCTTGCACAGTGAAGCAGCCAAGCATCTTGTAAATAATCTAATTTTAGAGACTCTCCCATTTGTGTACCCTTCTTTAAAATGTGAATTTTGTTGATAATTTTCTCTACAAAAAATAGAGGAAGATCTGACTACCCTCCCCCCCCCAGGAAGCATATCATGCTTTGATCATCTTGATGATGATTATTGACACAGCTCTCTGCCGCCTGATGGCAGGTGTTCCGTTATGGAGAAGGATTGTTTTCTGCCATGTTGGGTTTTTCTATTGGGTTCTGTTTTAATTGGTTTTATTGGGGTTTTATTGTTGTGGGGTTTTTATCTTGTAACCCGCCACAAGCCGGTGTGCCAAGAATGGTGGGTAAGAAATGTAATAAATAAATAAATAATAAATAAATACAAGCACAAGGCTCTGCCGTAACTAAATCAAAATGATAATCTACCTAGTCAACTATTCATATGTGCACTGCTCAAAGTTCTCTAGTCTGTTCCCTAGCATTACTTCTTGAAACATTTCAACTGGTCATACTGGGAAATGAATCTAGGATATGCTTCATGACTGACCTACTGTCTCTGATCATGATCAGTTATTTAAAATGCAAAAATCAACTAAGTTACACTTACCACATGTCGTTTTAGAACAGCATTTGTCATCAGGGTTGACTTCAGAGATCTTATGGAATCCTTCTCCTTCACACTGTAACTCATCTACTTCTAGAGGGCATTTATGGTTCTCACAAATAATGCCAGCACCTCCTTCAAGGCAGACACAGTCCTTGCAGTCAAACTGAAAGGTCTCTCCAAACTGTCAACAAGTAGAACATTGAAGTATCAAAGTGCAGGTAAATTAGTAAACATAGTAAATTCTAATCCTGTCTATCAGTTTTGTAACTGTTAAGATATATGGATGTGGATATCAGGAGGCAGAAAAAGAGATTTATAAATTCATTATGCTGTACTCCAGAACAGTTATCATTATGCATTCCTTGAGGCAGGGATCTCCAATGTGGTGCCCATGGTCACCATGGCACCCGCATACACCTTTCTTGGTATTTTTGGGTTCAGACAGTGGGGTTTGTACCAGGGGGCCATCTAGTCCAGTGTCCTGTCTCAGTGGCCAACCAGTTCCTCTGGAGAATCAAGAACAGAGCACAGATGCCAAGGCCTGCTCCTGATGTTACTTCCTGGCATAAAAATTCAGAAGTTGACTGCCTCTAAGTGTTAATTTCCTTTAGTCACCAGGGCAAGTAGCCACTGAAAAATCTTCCATGAATCTATCCAATCCATTTTGAAAGCTATGCTTGTGGCCTTAAGTAAATTGTCTAACAGTGAATTCCCTATTTAATCACATGCTATGAAAAGGACCAATTCTTCATGAGGGATTCGCCCCCAGGACAGCCTCTCATTGCTCTCGGGTTTTAGTGCTGCTTCCACATGATGTTGGCAGCAACCCAGAGTTCCCAAGTAGCTGGCACGTGTTTTAGTCAAATTTGCTCCACAAGGAG
Organism: Paroedura picta; assembly: GCF_049243985.1. Taxonomy (NCBI): domain Eukaryota; kingdom Metazoa; phylum Chordata; class Lepidosauria; order Squamata; family Gekkonidae; genus Paroedura; species Paroedura picta. The sequence continues at coordinate 86,331,301 of NC_135370.1, read as the reverse complement.
GGAAATCACCAAAACTCAATTTGCCACTTCTTGTTGCACAGCAATCCGGGAAGCAAACAGGGGCAAGTCTGTGGGGAGGGAGAAACATGCAACAGTCATAGAATCATAGAATCATAGAGTTGGAAGGGGCCATACAGGCCATCTAGTCCAACCCCCTGCTCAACGCAGGATTAGCCCTAAGCATCCTAAAGCATCGTAAAGTCTTGGCAGAATGCTTAAATAAACAAGCAAATATCTTACCGCCCTCGGTATATTATCGGGTCCAACACATCCTAAGCAGAATAAAGAAAATCTTCATTACTTGTGGCACAGTTCATGATAGTCATAGATTTTAAATGAATAAATATGTTTGAAAGAAAAAAAGATAGAACCCAGACTCACCACAGGTTTTTACACAGACATCAACACCAGAGTCATAAAGTTTTGTGCCTTCAGGGCAGAAACAACCTTCCACTTGTGTTTCATTAGTTCCACTTAAGCTGCTATAGATGAAAATTAGAAACAAAACAAAACACAAAATTATTCTTCTATAGCCTGGCATAATTATAGCAGTTAAAGCCACCAAGATTCTAGAAGAGATACATATATGTGTATAATTCTAACATGAATATATTCCACCATCACTGCATGAACCACAGCAGAGAATGTTTTTAATTATTGTGTCTTTACTGCACTGCATTCAAAAGGTGATGTAGGTTTCAGACATTTATTTGTGCCAGGCCCTGGAATCAGTATATCTTGGTAGGAACAGTAAAATGCTAGCAAGAAAACAGAATAAATAATAAAATTTGCAATTTCACTACCTTTCAGGTAGCATACATTAAAAGACCCATAAGAGATACTACAGTTCAAAACCCAAGTAAGGACAGAGTTGCTTATCTTCAGTGAGCCTATGTGTGTATGAGATAACCCACATTAGCATAGCAGATATGGCTTGGGCATATTGTCCATAATACTTTCTAATGAAGAATGTTCACACATTTATCTGAGAACATCCAAGTGAGGTACAATCGTATATCCAGTTGAAGACTGTCCTGATGAGAGGGAGCAGGTATGCTCATCCCACCTCACAAAAGGTAAAGTGGGATAAGGAGTTACATGAGATCACCAAGCTATGCATGAACAGGCAGAATCATGGATTCCTCTCCCCTCTACAAGGTGATGAAAACCCTATGGGTTAGACAGAGTAGACAACCATCAATACCTTATGGCATGTCAATTCATGGAAAGGGGGGGAAGTGTCCCCTTATCAACCATACACACTGAATGCCTCGTGAGAGAACTGCATGAACAAGTACAAAGGTATTACTACCTTCATTTTTAAGTGTTTGAGGAATGGGGATAGAAGTTGTTTCAAGAATTTCCAAAGTTAATGCCTAAATATACATGTTTTACTAAATAATAGCGCCAAGGAACTCATTGCTTTATATAGATGGATAGGACTGAGCCTGGAAGGTCGGAAAAATAATTACCCTGATTTACAAGTCTCCTCTGCAGATGGGCCACATGCTTTGTAAATTTTGTTGGATGGACAATGGATGGCTAGATTAAGACACAAAAAAAGAGATGAAGACTGAAAAATTATTCCATTTATTCTTTCAAAAAATAATATCTCGCATCTACCTTTTTAACCATTTGCAGACAGAAACAGCAAACAAGAGTCTTATGGAGTGGGTAGTGTACAGACTCTGCACACAAGAAGGGCAGGAAACCAGCAAATGAGGATCAAGTTACACATGAGGTTTTTTTAATGGGCCTGGGTCCCTGGAAATGACTTGCTTTCCCACAGCTCTAGCCTGTGGCAGGAAATGAGAAGGAGCTCCTGCCTTCCCTCCTGTAATGTTTCCCCAAGCCAAACTGGCCTCTGGGGGTAGGACATTTGTCCCATTCTGGAGCTGTATATGCTGCCTTGGGAATTACTTGGATTTCTGCAGACTTTTAAAATGACATTCCTCAAAGCAGGGATATGAAGAGGAGGGCTGAGGAGAAGAGAAACTTATCTGATTATACCACGACCTTCACTCTTAAAGCTCATGATATTTTGATGCATTATGTTAATTTAATACACTAATTTTAATTGTGCCTTTATAATATAACTTCTTTTTTTTATTTGGCTGATACATCATTTTAAAAGTGGTTGTTTTTATTTTATTCTACTGAATCAATTGCAGTATATTGCTTGGTAGTGTGTTTCCTGCTTTTTGCATTATAAGTACAAAATTACTGATTCAGTTTTTGTTGTTGCTATCGTTTATATGGAAAAAGTAGTTACACATTCTGGAAAACAGCCCACTTTCAGGCCCATGATACTATGGTGAAAAAGAGGGAAAGAAAAGGGAACCGCCTTTCTACCCGTCCACCCTCCTCCCTTTCCCTTTCCTTTGCCAGTTTCTGGTCTTAATTTTTACTTGCACATGCCTAAAGCATTTTTAGAGCAATGAAGAACTGCATTTTTTTGGGGGGGGGAGGGATATGACTAAGATAAAAAGCTTTGTAAAACTATTTCAATAAACTTTTGCAGATATCAATAAATGATATAATAGCGAAGTATCCTAAATAGCAGTATTAGAGCATGTGTATGCCTCTGCAGACAACACAGGGAATGGAATCGTACTGGCATGCAAATCATACCTTGAATTTAAATATACAGTATCTGAGCAAAGACATGCTGTCTAATTTTATAGCTATTTTAATACTTTTAACTGCATCATGCACTTACGACATAAACCATTGGTGTCCTTTCTCCAATCAATACAGACACCTTGATCTGCACAGGTTGCTGCATAGATCTGAAGAGTTGCACATTCTATGTTACGTCCGGGAATGCGGCAGCTATCAAATGAGCAGGCTTCATAGTAGTGGTGAGGATCAACAGTTTCATGACATTTCTCAAATACACTAGACAAAGAAAAATAAATTAATGTTATTCATCAAATAATGTGTGCTCATTTCATCAACAGAAGTTTTAATTCTCATTATGACTTGAACCATAGTTTCAAAAAGAATGTTTCCTTAAACCACAAGAGCAACAAAATGTGTTGCAGGTGACCTGCAGCAGGTCGTAATTATGGAATGCTCAATAAACCTTTCTTGTTGAAGCCAAGACATTGCACAGGTCAAAGATTCCATGGAGGTTAGAATAATAAATGCAGAAGGATTTGCAGAATTTTGTTCATAGGTGTCTCAATTTACATATTTCCCTCACCCTTCTCTTCAGTGGAGACCCAACACTGCTTAGATTGTTCTCTTGTCCTCCTTTTTATCCTGACACCAATGCTGTGAGATAAGCAAAGCAGAGGATGTGTGATTGGCCCAAGGTCACAGGCAGCTTCCATGGCAGAATTGGGATTCGAAGCTGGGTCTCCCAGATCCTAGTCTGACACTCTGATCATGCTGGTTCTCAAGAATTAATTAGTTTAGGAGGTGGCATTTTGGCACCCAGGTTCTTTTATACGAAAATGAATATAATGTTGATCTAATTTTAAATGTCCATGTTTTGAATAAATCTGTGCATACAAAACACTGCAACAGACAGTATGAATGTCAACTGTAAGATTTGCACTGAAATCATGCAGGAATCAGTCTATGTTTCATTTGAATGTATGCACCCATCCCATGCAATTATGCTTTGTGCAATTGTTCTTCGAACTATACAACTCTCCATGAAAAGAAACAATATACAAAAGGTAATTGATAACACAGGGATGGGGCAATTAATTAACACATCATTAACTTAAACTGCAATATGTAATTGGCTTAGTAATAGGATAGGAATATGTCAAACTCATAAGACCAGGAATCTTTCGGAAGAAATCAGTTGTGTCCCTATATGCTGACATAGGAGGCATTTCTTATTAACATTATTGAGAGAGTAAAAAAAGAAAAGTGGACTTTAAGAAATGAAGAAAAAATCATATTAAACACAAGCAACTTACAAAAGTGAAACCCACGTGGAACACATTTACCTTTTTAGGAGCTCACAGAGAAGTGAAGGTTTGCAGGGAGAGGCAGTTGGGACTGTCGGAGGTGGGAGAAGTGGAAGGCACTGGGGTTTTGATGGGTCATTAACAATCCAGTCATCTGCCATTACTTCACAGCGAGAGGCAAGACTTCCATTGCGTAACATACAGTCATCTGCTGTGTTGTTGGTGCATGTGCCTAGCATTGACGAAAAGCAAAGGAGTTTACACACAAGTTGATCTTTGTATATCCATAATATATAAGTGCTATGTTAAAAATTATTTTTATTTTAAGTCAAGTTTCACAACCATTTGGGATTTTTTTGCATGGCAGAACTAACCTTTATAATTTTCAATAGATCATAATTTAAGCTGGTTGTGTAAATGTATTCTCAGAATACGCCTGACTTTACAATGTTTTTCTTTATCATCTCCTGTTTAGTGTTAAAGTTTAGAAGCACAAACAAAAAGAATCCTTACCGCATTGCCCCTGGGTGTTATTGCCAAATAGTTTATAGGGCAGTCTAATTGTGAAGGCCATTCCATTGTAGGTCACGTTCATCTTAAGTTCAGGAATTTCTACCACTTGATTTACACCTGACTCATAAACTTTCAAACCATATTTTTGGTAAGGCAGAGCCACTGTCTGCCCATTTACAAGCACCTAATAAGAGGAGATAGAATAAAAATGAAATATGGGCCTCTTTTAGATCTATCAATGCAAATTTAACTGGATTTAGCTTACCTGCATTTGACCCAGTGCAATTCTCACAAAGGTAATGACACTTTAGCAAATCATTGCTGAAATGTAAGCCATTTTCTCATACCTGTACTTTCATGGGGACCTCTCTGACTGTTGTTATGCGCACTTCCTGTGTCTCATGCCTCACAAAGAGTGTGCGTGGACAGGAGACTGGTTCCCGTGGATCACAATGGTAGTTGTCTATGTAGACCCCAAAATTGTCTACACGTTTATTAATCTCTTCCACCAGGGTATAGGTACAATTTCCTTGGTAACTATAGTACGTGCCATCAAATGTATAATAATGAGGATCTCCCCAGCCTGTGCAGTAGCCTTCAGAGAAATAATAGAATTTGCTTAGCAGCTCATGGGATACGGAAAGTGTGTTGTAACAAGAAATCAATCAATCCTAACAAGACAGAGAATCTAGCTGGAGCTCATAGCTAATACAGAAACTTTAAGGAAATTACTGTCAGCCACTTTAGTTACTACCAGGCCCCAAAAATGAGTCTTACGCAAATTGTACTCAGGAGAAAAAAATGCAATTTTTTGGTGAGTAGAGGATAAAGACGCCAGTTTACAAACTGGTGGACCCCAGTGAGAGAACTTGGTGGCAGAGAAAACAGGACAACTCAGATGAATTCCAAGTGAAGGTAAACTGACTTAAAAGTTTGCATTTTTACCTCAATAGCTTTCCCCATTCATTAGAATACCTAAGAAATTATCTCTTGATAGATAGATAGATAGATAGATAGATAGATAGATAGATAGATAGATAGATAGATAGATAGATAGATAGATAGATAGATAGATAGATAGATAGATAGATAGATAGATAGATAGATAGATAGATAGATAGATAGATACTCACAGTCACATTCCCAGTGCCAGCAGCACCCATCGTCATCTATTACTCGCACGGGGGCAAGCCCATTGGAGCACTGGGGCTCTGGTGGTGGTATGCACTCTACAGGAACCACCACCCATGTGTCATTTTCAACGCATATGGCCTGAGTACAATTGCATATCCACCAAGAGTCACCTGGCTGTATTTTGAGAAGATAGAAAGCAAATAAATAGTATTTCTAATAGAAGAAGGAAGTTAATGCTCAAATAGATATTAGAGTTCACAGGCATATGCATGTTCATATTTCTGTTTAACAGTGTGGAATTTTAAATGTACAGTACCCAAAACTAGAGTTGTACAGATGCCTTTAGAGGAGGCCTAAATAGACCCAAACCAAGCTAATTCATGTGAGCTTACAACCAGATCACAAAACAGTTGTGCCTCTTAATAGATTCATGTATTTTACAGCGAAATTGTACTTTTCCAATTAACTCAATGGTTTAGTAGGCTTTAACTCTGTTTAGGATTGTACCTCTATTATCTACTATTATCTACAACTATGCTTGAGTAAAACAGGGCCCTTGCAGGGAGCAGATTCTGCTTGCACAAGGGGCTTTGGGTTTTCTCTGATTGTTCCCTATTTGTCCCTGCTGCTGCAGGCTCACAGGCCATTTTGAAGGGACTCTCCATCATTCACAAGTGGCTCTGTGGACAGGGCAGTATTCTGTAGTGGCAAATTATTTTATGAACTGAACCCACTGAATCTAAATTGCTTGCCACTTTTCCAGTATGTCTGCTTCTTAATGGAAGGGACCAGTGGTGTTGAGCAACTAAATTCCCCAATTTAGTGCTGCCTGTGAAAACACCCCTTTTGTTTTGGTCACATAAGGGTTGATTGCTATTCACTACAATCAGGGAAAATAAAGTGGTACACTTGGGGAAGTAGTTACAGGGTAAAATCCAGTTCCTGAATCTGGGTGGCATTATTCAGCAGGATTTTGGAGTAAGATATAATGCAGCTATTTACACAAATAATGCAATTGACTATATAAAGAAAAAGTATACCAATGATAACCTACATTTAATTACATTTCCCCAAATATTCTGCAATAGATCTCAAAAGACCACCAAATGTTCTCTTTGGTCTTTAGGGCATTATAGAATTCATTTTGTATCTGTTATTCTGCTTGACAGGGTAAGATGCCACCAGTACTGAGAGCTGTGAAGACTGCAAGGTCACGTGGAATAGAGAAAAAGCAACAGTATGCACAAGATGAAGACAGTGTTTCCCCTTTCAGTCACTCTCGCAGGCACTCTAGAACCTTTCTAATCAGAAGCTGTTTTTAAAAACAACTTGACAGTTTATGGGAGATTCAGAAAAATGTGCAATATAATTCCATCAGGTTACCATATTAAGTACAATGCTATATAATTAAAAATTACTAACCTGAACAGTTCCGTTTAAACATGGTTTGACTTGAGGCGTTGATGGAGGACTAGTTGTAGCATTGGGTAGCATTGTAGATGGACTTACAGTACTTGTGGTACTTGGACAAACCCAATAGAAAAACTCTATCTGACACCAGCTTGAGCAGTTGGCAAGAAAACATGTGTCTCCATGACTGCCTGTGTCAACAGTTTCACCTATAGTTTCAAAGAAAGGGTTTAAATACAATTGTAAGTTTAAAAAAAATACTTTTCCTCCTGTAAACACATAATCTTAAGCAATGGTTAACTTTGTATAATTTAAACCATGGAAATGTTTCAAATTAGGGATGAGTAAAAGAAAGTTTTGCCATATTGTCTAGCCTCTGGAATTCCAGAGAGAAATTCTACAGAAATTCCAGTACATTACAAAGGATTTCTCTCCTCTAGTTGAGAAATTCTCTTAACCCTTTACATACTAATTTAAGTGGCCACCTGCCTGGAAATCACATTCATTGGAATGTGATACATATTCACATGGTCCATCTGCATATACTTTAGGAGACAGAAGCAGAACAAAGCAAATCTCAATTTTAAAGTGTAAAATTAGAAAATATCATTTACTACAGAGCAAGTCTCTTTTTTCATTGTTTCAAAATATGAAACCATGAGCTCCAAAGTTTTTAAAATGCTTGATTTCAAAGGGGTTTTTTTTCTTTAGGGAAAATATCATTTTTAAAATAAATGACTGGCATTTATCCAGCCATGTAGTTCTTCCATTTGCATAAAAGGGGATGGTGATGGCTGCTGATGACATATCACAGAACTTCCACATTGGCCTCTATGCTTTTGCTGAGGATCCCCAAATACCAGGAACAAATTCTGGTGGGCTCCTACTAAGAAAAGTGTGCAGATGATTGAATACACGGCGGCAATTAACATTAAGTACAACTTTTTCACATTGTCAAGTGGTTATTCCTCAGTCATTATCATAAATATGTATATACTATATTTAAAGCCCATTTTATTTAAGAATAAAATGGGCGCTCGTCCCCCTCCCCCCTCCCCGGGGACAGCGCTGGGCGGCTGCCTGGGCCCGCAAAAGCCTTTGTCCTCCCCCCCGATGTCAAAAGACTTCAGGGGGCCCAGAGACGGCGCTGGGCGGCCGTGCAAGCCGCCCAGCGTCGTCTCCGAGCCCGCAGAAGACTTTGTCCTCCCCCAGGCAGGCAAAGGGACGGGGAGCCGCGGGCCTACCTTCCTACCATGGGTAGAGGAATGGCCACTGTGGGGCGAAGGTTTGCCCTCTGGGGGGGGGCAGGTTGGGATGCGCTTTGCACCTCCCAATTGGTGGTTGCCGGGCCAAACAGCCGCTGCAGGCAGCTGCTGATTGGTGGTTTGGAGCTGAACTGATTGGTGGTTTGGAGCTGGCTTTGCGCCTCCCGATTGGGCCCTCCACTTGTCAGTCCAGGGGAAGGGGCCAATGGGCACCCTTCCTCATCCTGGACAGGGCCCACTCTCAAGGCCCTTACTCTATTATTTTATCCGCTCCGCAGGAGTGGTTAAAGATCTGTTTTAACTATGGTTTCCAGAGAGCCTCCAATGGAGGCAGTGGTCTAATGTCAACAATCTGCTAGCTGGCAGGAAGACTTTCAGGAGAAAGAGGAAAGCCCAGACCATGTCACTAGGATTGCACAAGAAGTGATGTCATCACATTGACAACATTCAGGCAATGCTCTGGGCAAAAAAACTGTATGTTAGAAGCCATTTTTAATCATATCTTGCCCAAATACCAGAGCATGATGACATTACTTTCTGGGTAATATAAACATAAAAGAGGAAGAATTGGTTTTTATACTCCACTTTTCACAACCCAATGGAGTCTCAAAGTGGCCTTCCCTTCCTGTCCCCACAACAGACATCCTGTGAGGCAGGTGGGGCTGAGGGAGCTCTGATAGAACTGCTCTGCAAGAACAACTCTAAAAGAACTGTGATTAGCCCAAGGTCACCCAGCTGGCTGTACATGGAAGAATGGGGGATCAAACCCAATTCTCCAGATTAGAGGTTGCTGCTCTAATGTCTGTGGAATTAACAGTAGAAATTGAAACAGAGTTACACACTTTGAAACCCATTAACTAAATGGATTAAGGGTGATGTGACTCTGTTTAGGATTGTGTTGCATTTCACTTAATTTATCAACTGCAAAAGTTTCAATGGGTGTAGTCACTATTGCTCCAGCACACCAATTGCACCTGTAAAAAACAAGGTTACGTACAACTCAATTCACCAGGCTTCGTTTTTTTTAATGAGTAAAAGAAAGATTAAAAACAGATCAAATCAAGTATTCTGATATTTATAAGAAAAAACTTTAATATAATAAATTATGTTACTCTGAAATAAAAAGCAGAGTTCATCTAACTCCCTCCCGCCAGCAAGAGTGAAAAGAACAAGAAAAAAAACTACCAATTTTAATCTGACAAAGCTAAGTTTATATTTCTATATCCCTGCCATGAAAGGACACTTATCAAATCCAAATTGTAAATGTATATGTGGGCAATATAAGTGCACGTTTCAAAATGCAACCCAAAATATATGTTTCTGTAGATGGGAAAAATTTAAGTTTCATATCTCCTGAAAATAATTATGTAAACACACTGAGACAAGTTTCAGCTGAATCTAATGGGACACACTTTTACTAATATGTTCAATTTTACAATCCTACAATATTGAAATATTCAACTTAGACAAAGAATTGTTTCAATGGCTAGCAATATTAGAGTAATATATATGGAAGCCACCTCCCCCCAAAAAATTAGAAACACGGAGTTGCTTCTCAATTTATATTTTACATGGCTTCTAACAAAATAACAAATGACAATTTGAACTCTGCAAAATTAACTCCACATAAAAAAGCAAAAATACTCACCTGGCATATATATCTTCCCCGCAAATTCACAATGGCATGGTGTAGATGTGGATATAGTTGGTGAAGTTGTTGATGGAATTGTGGTTGTTGAGGTTGTGGTTGGTGTTGGAGTAGAAGTGGTTGTTGTTGAGGTGGTGGATGTGGTTGTGGATGGAATCTCTGGTGTGGTTGTGGTTGGTATCTCAGTAGGTGTGCTTGTGGGCAGGGTTGTGGTTGTAGTTTCAATTGTAGTGGTTGTGGTAGGGGATGATGTAGTTGTACTTGGTGTCTGAGTAGGAGTGGTTGTTGGGGTGGTGGATGTGGTTGTGGATGGAGTTTCTGGTGTGGTTGTTGATGTGGTTGTTGGTATCTCAGTAGGCGTGCTTGTAGGCAGTGGTGTGGTTGTAGTTTCAATTGTAATGGTGGTCGTCGGGGATGATGTAGTTGTAGTTGGAGTCCCTGGTGTAGTTGTAGTTGTAGTTGTGGATGGAGTCCCTGGTGTGGTTAATGATGTGCTTGTGGTTGTTGTCTCAGTAAGTGTGCTTGTGGGCAGTGATGTGGTGGTGGTTTCAATTGTAGTTGTACTTGGTGTCTGAGTAGAAGTGGTTGTTGTTGGAGAGGTGGATGTAGTTGTGGATGGTGTCTCTGGTGTGGTTGTGGTTGGTATCTCAGTAGGTGTGCTTGTGGGCAGAGTTGTGGTTGTAGTTTCAATTGTAGTGGTTGTGGTAGGGGATGATGTAGTTGTACTTGGTGTCTGAGTAGGAGTGGTTGTTGGGGTGGTGGATGTGGTTGTGGATGGCGTTTCTGGTGTGGTTGATGTGGTTGGTGGTATCTCAGTAGGTGTGCTTGTAGGCATGGTTGTGGTTGTGGTAGGGGATGATGTAGTTGTACTTGGTGTCTGAGTAGATGTCGTTGTTGTGGGGGTAGTGGATGTAGTTGTGGATGGAGTTTCTGGTGTGGTTGATGTGGTTGGTATCTCAGTAGGCGTGCTTGTGGGCAGTGTTGTCGTTGTAGTTTCAATTGTAGTGGTGGTGGTAGGGGATGATGTAGTTGTACTTGGTGTAGTAGAAGTGGTTGTTGTTGGTGTGGTGGATGTAGTTGTGGATGGAGTTTCTGGTGTGGTTGATGTGGTTGGTATCTCAGTAGGTGTGCTTGTGGGCAGTGTTGTGGTTGTAGTTTCAATTGTAGTGGTGGTGGTAGGGGATGATGTAGTTGTACTTGGTGTCTGAGTAGATGTCGTTGTTGTGGGAGTAGTGGATGTAGTTGTGGATGGAGTTTCTGGTGTGGTTGATGTGGTTGGTATCTCAGTAGGCGTGCTTGTGGGCAGTGTTGTCGTAGTTTCAATTGTAGTGGTAGTGGTAGGGGATGATGTAGTTGTACTTGGTGTCGGAGCAGAAGTGGTTGTTGTTGGGGTGGTGGATGTGGTTGTGGATGGAGTTTCTGGTGTGGTTGATGTGGTTGGTATCTCAGTAGGTGTGCTTGTGGGCAGTGTTGTGGTTGTAGTTTCAATTGTAGTGGTGGTGGTAGGGGATGATGTAGTTGTACTTGGTGTTGGAGTAGACGTGGTTGTTGTTGGTGTGGTGGATGTAGTTGTGGATGGGGTTTCTGGTGTGGTTGTTGATGTGGTTGGTGGTATCTCAGTAGGCGTGCTTGTAGGCAGTGGTGTGGTAGTAGTTTGAATTGTAATGGTGGTGGTTGGGGATGATGTAGTTGTACTTGGTGTCTGAGTAGAGGTAGTTGTTGTTGGGGTGGTGGATGTGGTTGTGGATGGAATTTCTGGTGAGGTTGATGTGGTTGGTATCTCAGTAGGTGTGCTTGTGAGCAGTGTTGTGGTTGTAGTTTCAATTGTAGTGGTAGTGGTAGGGGATGATGTAGATGTACTTGGTGTCTGAGTAGAAGTGGTCGTTGTAGGGGTGGTGGATGTAGTTGTGGATGGAGTTTCTGGGGTGGTTGTTGATGTGGTTGTTGGTATCTCAGTAGGCGTGCTTGTAGGGAGTGGTGTGGTTGTGGTCTCAATTGTCGTGGTGGTGGTAGTGGTAGGGGATGATGTAGTTGTACTTGGTGTCTGGGTAGATGTGGTTGTTGTTGGGGTGGTGGATGTAGTTGTGGATGGAGTTTCTGGTGTGGTTGACGTGGTTGGTATCTCAGTAGGCGTGCTTGTGGGCAGTGTTGTGGTTGTAGTTTCAATTGTAGTGGTGGTGGTAGGGGATGATGTAGTTGTACTTGGTGTCTGAGTAGAAGTGGTAGTTGTAGTTGTTGGCAGTGTCTCAGTGGTACTGGAATACTTTGTGGGAGTAGTTGTTTTCAATGAGACTGTAGTGGTGTTGACTGTTGAAGTCTCTGTACAGCAAGAACAATATATACTCATTGTTTTAAGTCTGGAAATGTTGTTATTTAACCAGTCGTTTAATTTTTTTAATTGTACTGATGGACCAATATTGGTAATAAACACACCAGTTATATAGAAGTACTTTTAAAAAGTTTTCTGCAATTTAAACATATTTTGGCTTAGATCACCCAGAAGTCATCCACCAGCATATTTACTCAGGTCATGGTCCTTTCTCACTTTCCCCATTGCAACAGCCTTACAGCCCTGCATATCCTGTTTCTTGTAGAAGAAGAAGTATTGGTTTTTGTACGCTGCTTTTCTCTACCAGAAAGTGTCTCAAAGGAGCTTACAATCACCTTCCCCTCCCTCTTCCCACAACAGACACCCTGGGAGGTGGGTGAGGCTGAGAGAGCCCTGCTATGACTGCTCAGTCAGAACAGCTTTATCTGTGCTGTGGCGAGTCCAAGGTCACCCAGCTGGCTGCAGGTGGGGGAGCGCAGAATCGAACCTGGCATGCCAGATTAGAAGACTGTGCTCCTAAACACTACACCAAGTTGGCTCTCTATCCTCAGGAATATTCGTATACTATGGCCCTCAGGAATATTATTTCAAGGGGCATTTCATGCCACTTCAGTACAGGTATGGTGAGTTACTGTAGTCTCTGAATACAAACCCCTTCCATAACCTATAATTAAAATAAAATATATTGTTTTCTTCACATATATGTGGGTATAATCTTAATGAGTTTTCTGATTGGTTGATTAACAATAATAAACTCCTAAAAATAAATGGATAACATTGTGTTTTTGTTTATGTTGCAATGAATATATATCTCAAATTCAATTTCAAGCTATTCTAGTCCTTTTAGCTATGCATATTAGTAGTTTTAAAATGTTCTATTTGTATTATTGATATTCTGCTGTTTATATTATTGATATTCTCATTTTATTTCTGAGGAGATGTCCTAATTAAAATATTATTAGATGTGCTTTTATTCATACTACATTCTAGCGCAGAAACTATCTACAATTTGTAGTACATCTGATCTCTAGGGAGTTAGTAATTCAATGTACTTTGTTGTTGTTAGGTGCGAAGTCGTGTCCGACCCATCGCGACCCCATGGACAATGATCCCCCAGGCTTTCCTGTCCTCTACCATTCCCCGGAGTCCATTTAAGTTTGCACCGGCTGCTTCAGTGACTCCATCCAGCCACCTCACTCAATGTACTAGTTGTTCTCAACTAGTAGCCTCAGGAAATGGAAGCATGCATCCCTCCCTCATTAAATATCTGCTCATTCATAGCAGTATCATCCTGAGACAGATAGAGATTGGCATATCTATATGTTTACAACTTGCTTACAACTGCTTCAGGCATCTCTCTCACCCCAGCCTCCCTCATATTCTACGGCAAGTTAAATAAAAAAACTAGTGCTACTCAGGAGATAATAGTTTCATCTCAGCTTCAAAGTCCAATTGAGGTTAAATATAGTTCATAAAGAAATACATGAATAAGGCTGAAAGGACACATGGGTCACAGAACTACAAAGATGTAACATAAGTAGCAGGTGTAAAAGCATTTTTTCTAAAGGTACAATTAAAATGAGATCTAGAAACAATTAATGAATGACTAGGACAGTATTCAGGAGCATAGCCATCTGAAGCAGCAGAACAAAAGTTGAGCCCAAACTTTTTGAGACCAACCCAATTTTATTCGAGGTATAAGGTGCGCGTGCACATGAAAGCTTATACCTTGAATACAACTTTGTCGGTCTTAAAGGTGCCAGAGGACAGTATTCTTCACTGAGGCTTCATTACATGTAGATTCTTAATATGTTTTATGATGACATCCTTAAAATGTTTTTATACTATGGGTAATTTCAGAAATGTAAATGCAAACACAGTTTTGAAATTAAGATATATACTTCTGTGAGTAAACACTTACCTGGTGTCCATGATTCTGTTTCCTCAGTTGTGCATGGAATTGTTGTGGTTATAGCTGTAATTGAGACACAATTTCAAGATAAGGATGTTGTGATAGAAAACATGTAACATCAATACAAAGACAACATCAGCATGAAGACCATGTGAACTGGAAAAAGAAGGTGTACTGTTCCTCACGATGGTAAAACTGTTCTTACACTATATAGACTATATACTGGTTATCATTAAAATGCTATTACATTTAAGCATCATAAAAGGCATCTTAGTCTCACAACCCTGTGAGTTGTTACAAAAAGTGATTTCACCAGGACTACTTAGCTAAGCTGACATTTGAATTTGTATTTCCCAAATCCAAGCATTATACCCTAACCCCTTCACCAGACTCGCAATCCGTTCCAGAATCCTGGTTATACTTTTCTCACAACTGGAAACGACAACTATAGGTTTTCTCAGAGGCATTATATCATGTGTGAAAGCTTTGTGAAACCATCATTAGAAACATACTGTAGGACGACAGTTTTAATATCAATGACTCTTGGAATCAGAATGCTGCTGAGTTCTTTCATGAAGTTTGAAGACAAATACGCTAGTTCCTGCTGTAGGCAAACTCTGGCAGAGTTTGAAGTAAAGCTGTATATACGGTTCTATCCCCAAATTAAGACATGTCTGTTAATCACATGAAGCTGGCATGCACCGAGTTGTTAAGCTCAACATCACCTACACTGATTGGCAGCAGTATTGTCAACATGATCAGAATTGCGTACTCTGACAAGCTGCTCTCAGAATCTCAGATACCGGTCCTTTGCATAAAGCTCCAGTCTGATGCTTTTCACTTAAGAGAGTGCTGGAATATGGGAGCAGCAGGGATAGTCAAACTGTGGCCCTCCAGATGTCCATGGACTACAATACTCATGAGCCCAGCATTTGCAGGCAGGGGCTCATGGGAATTGCAGTCCATGGACATCTGGAGGGCCGCAGTTTGACTACCCCTGATCTAAGGCATACCTTCTATGATTGAGACAGAGCCCTCCCCCATATAGAAATGCTTTTACTAAGTTGTTAAGCTGTGCTGTGCAGCTATGAGTTGTCTCACTTACTTAGTACCAATCAGAGAGCACCTTGCTTGTAAAAACAAAACAAAAATCGATGTAGTGGAAAAGGTAAATATGCAGGTCCCTGCTCAAAAACAATAGAGGAATTTTCAAGGGAAGTTTTACCAGTAAACTCTAGCATATGCTGACCAGAAATATCAATTGCAACACCAAGATACAAAACCTTAGAATTGGCCTCCTGAAAAGTCTGGCTAATTGCGAATGGCATCCTTTCCCAGATGTCCATTTGTGTCAGTATTAAGACAGAGAATATACTATAACAAGAGGAAACCCACAAGGACTTGTGGGAGGAATCTCATTTTCACCCTCACCACTATTTCCTCTTTCACTTCCCTGAAAGCTTCCATAGCCTCTCACTTTTCTTGTTTGTCTCTTCTTCTAGAGTTACCAATCTTCAAATAGGGCCTGGAGCTCTGGAACCACAACAGATCCCCCAGTTCCAGAGAGCAGATTCCCCTTTAAGGTTGCCAGCACCAGGTTAAAAAATTACTGGAGATTTGGGGGAAGGAGCCTTGGGACAGTGAGATTTAGGTAGGGAAGCAAACTCAGCAGGGTATAATGCCATAGATGCCACATTCTAAAGTGCACTGTTTGCACTCTTACACATTCAACATTAGAACACAGGATATAATATAATACGTTCAGAATACTATTCCAAAATTGTTACCTGTGGTTGTTTCCAAAGTGGTGGAAGTAGGGCTTGGTGTTGCCGTGGTGGTTGTGGTAGACAGAGAGGTAGTAGTGCTTGTAGTTGTTTCTGGGGTAGTGGTTGTGGTAGATGGTGTAGTAGTAGGTGCACATGTAATGCTACAGCAGTATATGCTGATCTCATAGTTGAGACAAACAGATAAAGGTACCGATGGCCCTGGAACCTGATCCTTATTGTTACAGACAAGCCCAGTTGAAACATCACATTCCACTTTTTGGCCCAACTCTTTGAAGGAGAAGTCAGGAAATTTCACTGCTCGGCAAGATATATTCAGAGGGCTGGTACAGACGTCTATGCCATGTGTTCTGATGTTGTCATATGTTTCATAATCACCACCTTCTGGGCTATAAACGGGGTAACTCACATCTATCCAATCAGACCATTCACAGATTTCAGGACCAGGAGGACACGCTGTTGCAATAAAACAGAGACAGAGGTAAATGTTACAACAGGTATTTGTCCATTATTCTTGGCTCTCAGAAATATATATTACTAGCAGATAAGCCCATTGTATGTTAAATATAATGGGCCATAGGCCCCACCCAGCAACATCGGCAGAGCAAAGAGCGCGCAGGTGGCAGCTGAATGTTGAGGGGCTGGGGGAAGGAAGCGGCCATTCCCTACTCCCTCTCCACCCTCTCCAGAGCCCCAAGTTGTGGCACAGAGGCAGCTGTGGGGCTTTGGGGGGGGGCGGGAAAGGTGGTGTCCATTTCCCCCTCCCTTCTTGCTGCCCTCCAGAGCACTATGGAAGCAGCCGTGAGACTTTGGGAGGGGGGGGGAGGCAGGAGACATGATCCACCACCCTTCCTTCCCCCCATTGCTTGAAACCCTGGTGAGGAGAGCTCCTGCTGGGCCCGAGTAGGGCTGGCACACCCCATCTCCATGTTGCACAGGCTTCCCAGGGCGAAGGGTGCCCCACAGTTGCAGCCTCCATATCGCAAGAGGAGGCAGGCACGAATATGAGCAGGTGGGACAGGTGTGCAGTCAGCGTGCTAGGAAGGCTGGTGGGGACCGCTGCCACCTCGCCTCCTGTGTTCTTGGTGTGTGGCTCGGCATCTTCTTTGGGGCAAGAACAGGTGGGGCCAGTGCCATCTGGGTGTGCTGGGAAGTTTGCTGGGGGCTGCTGCCTTGTATCCTGCACCCTCGGTGCTTTGCTCGGCATATCCTGTGGCAGAGGCAGAGTTGGGCCCTCATGGCCGGCATGGGCAACCGCAATGCCCCACAGCGAGTGGATGGGTGGAGTGGCGGAGAGTTGGGGACACACTGGCTCCGGCAGCCAGGCACATGTGTGAGGTGAGGGGCAAGAGGCCGGCTGATTGGCTGGCTGATTGGCCCAATTCCAACTCAACCACCCCAGACATGATCCACGCCCCCCCCCCCGGGCAGTTTGGGAAATACAGGACCAATGGATAAGGACTGGAATTAGGTTGCTGCATTCCAATAGTTCTGCCCCCACACATATTTTAAAATATTTTTATTGGGAAACCACCGTTCAAGTTGTATTCAACAGTTTTTTTATCTAATACAAGTATTTTCATTGTATTTTATTTGTAAATCATTGTCTATTTGTTTCTCCAATATGCCTTATGCTTGGGAAATGGCAGGTATTAAAAACAGATTTTTTTTTTAACTAGAAGCTTATATTCTTGAACTTACTTGTGGAAGCTGTTGTCATTGGTGAAGAAAATCATACAGGAAAAGAAAAATAGAAATATTAATGTAACTATCCATCAGTTTCCAAACAAATAATATTGTTGCTCCTTAAATTCACACTCATGACATCAATCAGTGGTGAAATATGTTTCTTTCTTGAGAGCTGATGTTAAATCCCAACAACGTGATACTTGTGGGGGCTGGCTTTTATAATGCATTTCTGGTCAAGATGAATTCTCTCCAAATTATGAAAGCACACACTTATGTGGACTAATCTTCTGTGTTGGTCTCATCAGAATCATTTGCATTATGCAGTAAAATAGTTAGACAAGAACATTTTGACTACTAATTATAAATTCATAAAGCATTTCTTGTATAGATAAATATTTCAGCCTAATCAAAGCACTTAATTGCATAGGCAGATCTACTGTGTTGTCTAGGAAAGCACAGCTTTAAGAAGTCTTCCCTGCCACGTTCTGCCACCTGTGTGGCTGGACTTGGAGCATCACCCGGGGGGCACCACCATGGCTGAGCTGAGAGTGATTCCTGGACACTGCTGCAAACCTTCTGGTAAGTCTCAGACTTTGCCACCTCCATGGCTGAGCCTGGAGCAGCTCCCAGCCTCTGCCCCTGCAACTGAGATCAAGAGATACTCCCAGGCTCCTCCGTGGCCATGGCCAGACCAGTTGGCAGCTCTCAGGCTCAGCTTCTGTAGCTGAGCTCACCGGTGGCTTTATGGCTCTGTCACCACAGCTGCTACTGCTGCAAGCAATGATCCCTTTCCCAGCCAATCAACAGTAAGTGCATTGTTTGCACACTTACATGATCAACATTAGAACACAGGATGTAGTATAATAAGTTCAGAATATTATTCCAAAATTGTTACCTGTGGTTGTTTCCAAAGTGGTGGAAGAAGTGCTTGGTGTTGGCGTGGTGGTTGTGGTAGACAGAGAGGTAGTAGTGCTTGTAGTTGTTTCTGGGGTAGCGGTTGTGGTAGATGGTGTAGTAATAGGTGCACATGTAATGCTACAGCAGTATATGCTGATCTCATAGTTAAGACAAACAGCTGCAGGCAGCAAAGGTCCTGGAACCTGATCCTTATTGTTACAGACAAGCCCAGTTGAAACGTCACATTCCACTTTTTGGCCCAACTCTTTGAAGGAGAACTCAGGAAATTTCACTGCTCGGCAAGATATATTCAGAGGGTTGGTACAGACGTCTATGCCATGTGTTCTGATGTTGTCATATGTTTCATAATCACCACCTTCTGGGCCATAAAGTGGGTAACTCACATCTATCCAGTCAGACCATTCACAGATTTCGGGACCAGGAGTACATGGTGCTACAAGAAAACAGAGAGAGAAGTAAATTTTACAGTAAGTATTTGACCATTGATTGGCAGGTGGCATATTGGCAAGCACGACACAACTTCATTTTGGTGTTAACAAGGCCGCAGCTTTATTATAAACCACCTTCAGCTGGAGGGTTGGCCTCGCACGAGACTTAGAGCCCCCCGTCTGTTCATGTTTGGCCCTGGAGGTGCCCTGGAACCTTTTTTCGCACCCAGCTGGGTGGACAGGTCCTTGCCTCCAGGGTCCAATGCCCCAGGAAGTGGCTTATCAGGTTGTTAACAGGCACCAATCTCATTCAGCCCCTCAGCCGCCTGGCACGGAGCCTACACAGCTGGATAGGCCACACTCCAAAAATCCAGTCTCTTATGGAGACCCCCTGCTTCAGGGCTCCAGCACGCAAACTGGGCCCTGAGGAACTCTTGTCTCATGCCACCCTTAAACCGCTCTGAGAGAAAAATATAGCAACAGGAACATGCAACCAAGAAACAAGGGTGGGAGGGTGAGAAGCTCTCCCGGTGGAAGCTGGTGACAGAAAGGCAGGGCTCACACACATGATGCACTTAAATAAGCACCTCTAGGCCCACCCCAGCTGCCAGAGCCATGCGCATTTTCCCAAGCAAGTATCTTTGCACCGCCCTGTCAGCCCCCGCATTATCGATCGGTAGCCGCAGTAAGTCGCAGATGCGTCTTTATTGTTGGCTCTGAGAAATATATATTATTGGAATTAGGTTGCTGCTTCAGGTTGCTGCCCCCACACACATCAGCATCTGTTATTTTGATACTTGTTAAAATATTTTCATTGGGAAACCACCAATCACGTTGTTTTCAACAGCTTTTTATCTAATACAGGCATTTCTATTGTGTTTTATTTGTAAATAATGGTCTATTTGTTTCTCTAATTGCTTTATGCTCCAATATATGCTCCAATATGCTCCAATATGCTCTATTTGCTTTATGCTCCAATATGCAATATGGCAGGTATTAAAAACAGATTTTTTTTAACTAGAAGCTTATATTCTTAAACTTACTTGTGGAAGCTGTTGTCATTGGTGAAGAAAATCATACAGGAAAAGAAAAATAGAAATATTAATTAACTATCCATCAGTTTCCAAACAAATAATATTGTTGCTCCTTAAATTCACACTCATGACATCAATCAGTGGAGAAATATGTTTCTTTTTTGAGAGCTGATGTTAAATCCCAACAACGTGATACTTGTGGGGGCTGGCTTTTATAATGCATTTCTGGTCAAGATGAATTCTCTCCAAATTATGAAAGCACACACTTATGTGGACTAATCTTCTGTGTTGGTCTCATCAGAATCATTTGCATTACGCAGTAAAATAGTTAGACAAGAACATTTTAGACAACTAATTATAAACATCCTAAATGTAGCACCCAAGGTGGGGGAATTTAGGTAAAACAAATGTGCCTTCTTAAAGCTTAGTTTATATATAAGCCCTTCGGAAGGGTGGTATAAAAGTTTAATATTTTGGGCAAGTCATTTGAAACGAACTACCATGGCTTAGTTTCAGAGGGTAGTCCTGTTGGTCTTCAGTGGGATAGTTACACCAACAAGATTTCCATCCAGCTTTCAAAAGTCAAAGCTCCCTTGGTCATACATGAGTAGGAATGGAGATATCTGAGTCTTTATATCCCTTACAATATCTGCTATACCTTTATATATCCTTACATGGCTTGTGCTTTCTATGCAAAACAGGATTCTAAACCATGTTTGGATCCTGTTTTGGAATCGTGGTTTGGAGGAAAACTGCAAATCAACAATTGTCATTCTAGATGAAACAGTAAACTGTAGTTTGCCATGAAAGAGAACTCATTAGATAAAGACATGTGAAAGGAAAAGGACATGAACAATCCCAAAGATCTTCACATAACAGCAAGCCATTGTATATATAACTGAAATACATTGTTTAGGGATATTGTTTCAGGTCAGTAATCGTGTTAGCATTAGAATAGCAAGATTCAAGTCCAGTAGCACCTTAAAGTCCAAAAAGATTTCCAGGCTATGAGTCAAATTTCTCTTAATCGCTTCATAATATAATTTCTGTAGAATGATGATACGCATTACACAGTCTTACAATACAGTATATTTCACTATTCTAACTGATTGGATCATCCAGACAAAGAAGTACCAGGAAGCAATAATCTGTTCATTACCTGAAGTGGTTTGAGTAGTTGTAGTAGTGGTAGGAGTAGAAGTAGAAGTAGTAGTTGGTGTAGTGGTACTTGGTGTGGCTGTAGTTGTAGTAGTTGGTGTAGTGGTACTTGGTGTGGCTGTCGTGGTTGGTGTAGTGGTACTTGGTGTGGCTGTCGTGGTAGTAGTTGGTGTAGTGGTACTTGGTGTGGCTGTCGTGGTAGTAGTTGGTTTGCGTGTAGTGGTAGATAGTGTGGTAGTTGAGGTTGTTAAGGGACCACAATATGTATCACAACAGTTAACTCGTATCTCATAGTTATAGCAAAGGTTCCAGAGGCTCTTATCCTGATCTTCATTTCTACAAATGAGCCCATAAGTAACATTACATTCCACTTTCTGTCCCAGTTCTTCCAGATTTTGTTCAGGTGAATCTTTAGCCCTGCACTCTATATTTTGGGGTGCTGAACAAAAATTATTTCCATATTTATTTCTTATGGCTTCGTAAGTCTCATAGTCACCACCACCTGGCTCGTCTTTGGGAAAGCTAACATCATACCATTGACTCCACTGGCAGTATTCATAGCATGAAGCTGTAAGACAAATGAGAAAGTAATTTGTGGAGCTTTAATAGACATTTATGCAAAGAGTTTTCCTTCATGAAACAACTCAAGTCATCAAGACACATATTCCATAAATATCTGTCTTATTAATGCAACAGTGATAATGGAGGTCAAACTTTATTCATAATTATGAATTTGTGATTCATCAAACTGTCTTGTAATTTGAACTGAAGTCCCAAGGTATGTTGGGAAAGAAAATATTTTAACCAAGCACTTCTTGTTCATGCACAAGGCTTGGTATATAAGATCCCATTTAATTTTCCTGAGTTTCAAATGCCTATTCTTTTATTCATACATTTATATCTTAACCCTTTGATTGTGCAGTTTTATTGACTCTGTGCTAGAGCAGTAAACATATGAACTTGCTTTATACTGAGAGAGAACACTGATGTAGCTGGTCCATTTTTATCTACTTGCAGCTCTACAGGGTCTCTACCCACGGATTCCCCCCTCCCCGGCCTTACTACCTGAGATCCTATATTCAGATAGCATGAAACCTATCACTGAACTGAGACCAATCCTCAGTGTCCCGATTAACACTTACTTGTTGCAGAGGTTGAGATTGTAGTAATGGCTGAAACAGGGGAAAAAGACAAATATTAATATGCAATTTTAAATGTTCTGTAGAAGTCTATAGATTTGGCACTGTAGAAGGATTCACGTCATGCTAGAGCATTATCTTCAGCTTTTATTAATTTCATACATCAAAGTAATATAGTAATGTTTTAATGGGGGTTTTAATGGGTTTTAATCGGGTTGAGATTACTGTCACCTGCCTCGAGACTTCCGGGAGAGGCGGGAGATAAATTGAAATATAATAATAATAATAATAATAATAATAATAATTAATAATAATAATAATAATAATAATAATAATAGCTAGACTTGTTCACATGAAACGTACTTTACATAAAAGCAACTCTCTCTAAGGAGATAATTAACAAATGTGCATTAACATTCCAGACGTACCTGAACTAGTAGAGGAAGGGATTGTTGAAACAGTAGTGATTGAAACAGTAGTGGTGGATGGAGTTGTAGTTGGCTCACAAAAGGATAGATTTGTATGTATCATTGTGCCATTTTCACATGTTAAGTTGAAACAGAATGATCCATTTCTCTCAACAATGCTGTCTCCTTTATCATATTCTGTGCCATTATAAACACAGCAGTCTGCAAGGACACCAATATGTTAAATTATTCTCTTTAAAGAATACTCATAATGAAAAAGATCAAAATGTAAATAAAATAATCTAAGATGTAACCACAGAATCATAGAATAATAGAGTTAGAAGGGGCCTCCTGCGTCATCTAGTCCAGCTCCCTGCACTATGCAGGACACTCACAACCCTATCGCTCATCCACTGTAACCTGCCATCCCCTTGAACCTTCACAGAATCAGCCTCCATCAAATGGCTATCTAGCCTCTGTTTAAAAATTTCCAAATATGGAGAACCCACCACCTCCCGAGGAAGCCTGTTCCACTGAGAAACCGCTCTAACTGTCAGGAACTTCTTCCGGATGTTCAGATGGAATTTCTTTTGAATTAATTTAATTCCATTCATTCTGCCCCAGGGGCAAGAGAGAACAATTCTGCTCCATCTATATATGGCAGCCTTTTAAATACTTGAAGATGGTTATCAGATCCCCTCTCAGTTGTCTCCTCTCCAGGCTGAACAGACCAAGCTGCTCCAACCTTTCTGCATATGACTTGGTCTCCAAACTCCTCAGCATCTTTGTTGCCTTCCTCTGGACCCTATGTAAATACTTTTTATTTACTTTGCTGATATGTGAGATATTGCCTCTGTCTACTTGGGAGTACATCCTAAGTAAGCATGCTTAGGATAAAATGTTAAGAATATTAATTAATTCATTGCATGTTTATGCTGTCCTTCCCTTTTGGGCTCAGGGAGGTATACAACATACATAAATAAAATCATGATCATAAGAACAGTTTGTTCCACTTATTAAAATTATCATTACATAAATGAATCTATGAAGTTCATGAAGCTATGTTGGACTCATAATCAGGAAAGAGATTCTTATGAATGGCACTACCTGATAATTGCTGTATTCAGCACCTATCCTTTGTAAATTTGGGATTTTTCTACAGTGAAGGAGAACTCATGCTTTTACTGATAATTTTAATACATTTTAAATTAGGGTTACAAAAAAATATTTTAACTCCCCCCAAAATGTTTTGCTGTATTTTGTACCCCTTGTGCTTTTTTGGGGGGGGGGCAGACTGCAGAGGAAAATGGCTTTAGAACATCTTTCTCTTATGACATTGTCACTTGTACAACTGCAAAAACTGTCCCCTAAGTACAACTAGTAACTACCGAGAGAGAGAGAGAGAGAGAGAGAGAGAAAGAAAGAAAGAAAGAAAGAAAGAAAGAAAGAAAGAAAGAAAGAAAGAAAGAAAGAAAGAAAGAAAGAAAATTTTGCCATTTGAGTTGTTTTAAAACCCCAAGCATGTTTGGCTAAGAAGTTAATTTAGAAAAGTCTGATCCAGGGAACTATAGTATGTGCTATGGAAAGATACAACCCTTCCTGACAACCTGGAGAATCTTTATTTCATCACGGAGAGATATATTCAAAATTTAGAAAAATTCCCAAAGGCATAAACACATTTTACTTTAAAATGCATTGAATTTTATGAATTGTCTAGTATCTTAGGTTCAAATCATAGTTCTCATTGTTTCAAGACCAAACTGTAGCTTAGTAAAGGATTTGAGTTACTCAGTATGCAAAAGAGGAGGAGGAACTCTATACAAAAAAAAAAAAAACATTCTGCCATGTGGTTTCAAGCTCTGGATATTTGAGTATTGTGAAACATAATTCTGCCACAGTAAAAAAAAAAAAAAAAAGCTCTGTGGGATTATATATTATATAATATATAGGGTTGTTAGCAGGTTTTTTTAAACTAGCAAACCTAAAACTTATTTTACACAAACACAATGAGTTGGATGTGGAAGGGCTCCAGCACAAACAAGTACACAACATCTTTGACTGTATGAATCCCAGAAGAAGCATATTGGAAATGACAAGTTTTGATTTTTTTGTTTTGTTTCGTATGAGGTAGAAAAGAGCAAGCATCCTGTAGCACCTTAAAGTCTTTAAAACATCTTGCAGGGTATAAGCTTTTGTGAATAACTACTCACTTCTTTAGTAATTCTTGAAAGCTTATGACTTGCCACAAATAAGGTGTTATGGGACTCTTGCTACTGTCTACTGCTGCAGCAAGTTAATGCAGACATCTTAAATTTTTTGGATGAAAAAATGGTAACATGAAATATACCTATTTTAAGGCCACAGATCACTCTTCCTGCTCCAATGCAGATACTGAAATTAAAAAAAAAACATTAAGAAAGAAATGTTTTGATATAGAAATTTGTTTCCTTGATTTACATGTAATATTCAGGCACTTACAATGTTAAAATGATTGAAAGTTTAAAACAATTCAAAAATAATAACTAAAACCATAAATAATATAACATAACTAAGTAACATATAATAACACGGAACCTGAACAGTTCTTCAGGGCCTGCAAAAAGGAGCTCCTCCACCAGGCATTTGGTTGATGTTGACCCAAACCATCCAATTGGCCCCCTATTGGCTCCCAAGCTCCCCGTCCTACTACAACTGTAATGTAAATCACCCTGAGCCTTCAGGGAGGGCGGTATATAAATTCAATAAATAAATAAATAATAAAATCAATAATAATAAATCATACAATACAAAAATTAACTATAAACATATTCAAGCATAAGTATATGCTTGAACCCACTTGGTAGATGAACCCACAAGAGGTTCAGCCATACTGGACTTAATACTGACCAACAGGCAAGAGTTGGTGGATGAGGTGAAGGAGGTGGGGACCCTAGGGGGAAGTGACCATGTCCTCATAGAATTCCTTTTGAGATGGGGAGCCAAGGAAGCTTGTAGCCAGACGCGGATGTTGGATTTTCGTAGGGCAAACTTTAATAAACTCAGAGACATGATGAGTGTCATACCATGGACGAGAATGCTGGAAGGGAAGGGAGCATGTGAAGGGTGGGCGCTACTCAAACAAGAGCTATTGCATGCTCAATCAATGACTATTCCAGAAATACGAAAACATTGCAGGAGCTCTAAGAAGCCTATTTGGATGAACAGAGAACTTCAAGAAGAACTAAGAAAGAAAAGGAAAATGTTCAGGAAATGGAGGGAAGGACAGAGCTCTAAAGAAGAGTACCTACAGGTTACTAGGCACTGTAGATCAATCATCAGAAAGGCCAAAGCTGAGAGTGAGCTAAGATTGGCCAGGGAAGCCCACTGTAATAAGAAAAGATTTTTCAGTTACGTGAGGAGCAAACGTAAAGTAAAGGAGGCAATAGGCCCGCTGTTGGGTGCGGATGGACAAACTCTAACGAAAGATGCAGAGAAAGCAGAAAGGCTTAGTGCCTATTTTACATCTGTTTTTTCCCACAGGTCAAAGTGTTTAGGCACGTCTAGAGATGGCTGTAGCCAAAGGACAGTGTCTGGGTGGCAGGTTAACATGGATAGAGAGGTTGTCGAGAGGCATTTAGCTGCACTGGATGAGTTCAAATCCCCTGGTCCAGATGAAATGCACCCGAGAGTACTCAAAGAACTTTCCAGAGAACTTGCACAGCCCTTGTCCATCATCTTCGGAACCTCTTTAAGGACTGGAGATGTCCCGGAGGACTGGAAAAGAGCAAACGTTATTCCGATCTTCAAAAAAGGGAGGAAGGATGACCCGGGAAACTACAGACCAGTGAGTCTGACCTCTGTTGTGGGGAAGATAATGGAGCAGATATTAAAGGGAGCGATCTGCAAACATCTGGAGGACAATTTGGTGATCCAAGGAAGTCAGCATGGATTTGTCTCCAACAGGTCCTGCCAGACCAACCTAGTTTCCTTTTTTGACCAAGTAACAGGTTTGCTGGATCGGGGAAATTTGGTTGATGTCATTTACTTGGATTTTAGTAAAGCTTTTGACAAGGTTCCCCATGATGTTCTGATGGATAAGTTGAAGGACTGCAATCTGGATTTTCAGATCGTTAGGTGGATAGGGAATTGGTTAGAGAACCGCACTCAAAGAGTTGTTGTCAATGGTGTTTCATCAGACTGGAGAGAGGTGAGTAGCGGGGTACCTCAGGGTTCGGTGCTCGGCCCGGTACTTTTTAACATATTTATTAATGATCTAGATGAGGGGGTGGAGGGACTACTCATCAAGTTTGCAGATGACACCAAATTGGGAGGACTGGCAAATACTCCGGAAGATAGAGACAGAGTTCAACGAGATCTGAACACAATGGAAAAATGGGCAAATGAGAACAAGATGCAATTTAATAAAGATAAGTGTAAAGTTCTGCATCTGGGTCAGAAAAATGAAAAGCATGCCTACTGGATGGGGATACGCTTCTAGGTAGCACTGTGTGTGAACGAGACCTTGGGGTACTTGTGGATTGTAAACTAAACATGAGCAGGCAGTGTGATGCAGCGGTAAAAAAGGCAAATGCCATTTTGGGCTGTATCAACAGAGGCATCACATCAAAATCACAAGATGTCATAGTCCCATTGTATACGGCACTGGTCAGACCACACCTGGAGTACTGTGTGCAGTTCTGGAGGCCTCACTTCAAGAAGGACATCGATAAAATTGAAAGGGTACAGAGGAGAGCGACGAAGATGATCTGGGGCCAAGGGACCAAGCCCTATGAAGATAGGTTGAGGGACTTGGGAATGTTCAGCCTGGAGAAAAGGAGGTTGAGAGGGGACATGATAGCCCTCTTTAAGTATTTGAAAGGTTGTCACTTGGAGGAGGGCAGGATGCTGTTTCTGCTGGCTGCAGAGGAAAGGACACGCAGTAATGGGTTTAAACTTCAAGTACAACGATATAGGCTAGATATCAGGAAAAAGTTTTTCACAGTCAGAGTAGTTCAGCAGTGGAATAGGCTGCCTAAGGAGGTGGTGAGCTCCCCCTCACTGGCAGTCTTCAAGCAAAGGTTGGATACACACTTTTCTTGGATGCTTTAGGATGCTTAGGGCTAATCCTGCGTTGAGCAGGGGGTTGGACTAGATGGCCTGTATGGCCCCTTCCAACTCTATGATTCTATGATTCTATGATTCTATGATTCTATATGCAATCAGAAAATGTTACAGATTACTATTAATGGTTAAAAAGAATACTTAATATAATGAGTTTGCAGGATGGCTATACACACATACAAACACAAAAAAAATCATGTGATAGGAAAATAGAGAGAGAAGGGGTCACTAATATGGAGATTTAAAGGTGATCTTCTTTGCCAGGCTGTTTCTGTAAGGAATCATGACATAAATATATAATGTATAGATCAGGCTTTCTCAACCAGGGTTTCATAAAAAACACGGTGTTTCTTGATGGCCCTGGAAAGGTTCATGTTGACCTTCCCCTTCTTCCAAAATGGCCAATTATGGGTCTGGAGGTGATGGGAAGGTGAGGGGCCTCAGGTGGGCATGTACACAGCAATGCTTCCCAACCATATTCTGCCTGATCATGCCACTTCTAAGGGTTCTTGAAGCCTGAAGAATATTTCAGGGGTTTCTCAATGTTAAAAACATTGAAAAAGGCTGTTATAGATCAGTTCCCCTGGAGAAAATGGCTGCTTTGGAGGGTGGACTTCATAGCATTATACTCCACTGAGATCCCTCCCCATTCCAAATCCCACCCATTCCTGGCTCCACCCCCAAAGTCTCCAGGTATTTCCCAGCTCAGAGTTGACAACCCTAGCAGACACTCAGAAAAAAACGCAAACATGATGATTAAAGCAAAACACCTAGAAGAAAGAAAGAAATTTAATTTAAAGCAACAGGTCAGTGAAAAAAATGCAGCTTTAAATTTATCTCTAGTACTGAAAAGCATTCCTGTTCCAGAAAAGGACTAGTAACAGGCATATAGGTCTACCGAGTTTAGGTATCAATGAAGGCACAAGCACTTTTCTGCCACAGTTAGAGACTAACTAAATGTGATGGCTGCCACAGGTTCATCTAATGGCCTCTGATGCCATTTAAGAAGGAGTTGAGCTTCTTCAAAAAAATTCTGCAAGGTTCAATCTAGATTGGGCACATGGTGTGGTAGCTTAAGGAGCTCTTCTTCCTCATCACATGTCTTTTCAAATTCCAAAAGAGCCATGTGGGGTTGTTTCTGCACCTGAAAAAGTTGCAGAGAAGACAAGAGCTCCAGGGGCTGCCTCACATGGAATCCTGATCAGGGCCTCACAGTGATGTTGTTGTTGTTACCATCATCATCATCATCATATTTTGATTTTTAGGCTGCAGGGCAGTTTACAGGACGATTTAATATAACACAGTAAAACCATTAAAATATTACAGTTTAAAATTAGCTACTGCTATAACCTCTTGTGACGCAGGGTGGTAAGGCAGCCGACATGCTGTCTGAAGCTCTGGCCATGAGGCTGGAAGTTCGATTCCAGCAGCCGGCTCAAGGTTGACTCAGCCTTCCATCCTTCCGAGACCGGTAAGATGAGTACCCAGCTTGCTTGCTGGGGGGGGGGGGGGGTAAAACGGTAATGACTGGGGAAGGGAATGGCAAACCACCCTGTATTGAGTCTGCCAAGAAAACGCTAGAGGGCATCACCCCAAGGGTCAGACATGACTTGGTGCTTGTACGGGGGATACCTTTACCTTTACCTTTACCTTTACCTTTACTTTTATAACCTTCCCCTAGCTCCCCTGGCATTTTATCAGTTTTTTAGGCCTATGGTAGGAGATCTTCCTATGTGGGGGGTCATCCAGTTGTACTTGGAGAGCTTCAATAGAAGAGGTGAGAGGTAAAGATGAAGACACACCCATTTTACAGGCCTTGTGGAACTGCACCAGCTCTATCAGAGCCTGGCTCTCCACCAGTAGGTCACTACACCAGGCTGGAGCCAGGGCCAGAGAAAGCCTTAGCTCTGGTTGAGCCAGTTGGATTTCATTGAAACCAATGATCATCATCAGATTTGTATTTGTTGATTGTTATATTAAAAAGTGAATGTACTGAAAGTTTAAGGAGCTACAACGGCTTCTCATTTGCCATAGGAGGAACCCAGGTCACTGTCAAGTTACTCCATAAGCACTGTATTCTCACTTACCATTCCTCACACGGCTGATCTGTAGGTACCATACTGCCAGTTTCATAGTATATGTCATCAACATAGCAGCCACAGAGATCCTCAGTCACACAGGTGTAGGTCTCTTCATTGAAGATTGGTGTCTCTGGATGACATCGAGGGTAACATCCTATTGTGCAAAAAATGATCAGAAAGTAATATACAGTTAACATGAGGGATGCAGTCAAAGAACATTGGGTTTTAATGGGAAACCTTAACTGATACAATATGCAATCTGATGCAATCAACCTTATTACAGTCGTTCAGACCAAGTTATATTAAGTTAATACATAAAAGACCAACATAATATGGTCATTTATTATAATACAATTTAAAACATCATAAAATAGAAATTAAAATCATGTTACTTTAGAGCATCGGATTTTTATGGCAGCAGCACAAAACTTAGCCAGCTGAGTTGTCACCTGGGGAGACTCATCACTTAGCAGCCTCTTTGCTTGATCTACATCATGATGTTCTGGCAACTTTTTAAGGAGTGGTTCAATCAAGTTGCTACGAATGTCTACATAAGTAGGGCAGTGGAACAATATATGCTCTCTTGTATCAATTTCGCCACTCCCACAAAAACACTGTCTCAGTGTAAGGGGAATGTTCTTATAGCGACCCTCTACAAGAGCTGAAGGCAAGACAAGGGTAAATGCCCTTCTTTGTTTACTTATTACCAGCTGAGACAGATAAGTGGCAGGGGCCACTGATACAATATGGAAGAAAGACCAGCCTGAATGGCCTAGTTCACCAACAGCACTACACCAGAGCAAAAACAGCTTTGTGGCTATTGTTCATGGTAGGAACCAGCTTGGTGTAGTGGTTAAGAACAGCATCTTCTGATCTGGAGAGCCAGGTTTGATTCCCTGCTCCCCCACATGCAGCCAGTTCGGTGATCTTGGGCTCATGACAGAACAGATAGAGCTGTTCTGACCAAACAGTAATATCAGGACTCTCTCAGCCTCACCTACCTCTGTTGTGGGGAAAGGAAAGGTGATTGTAAGCCACTTTGAGACTCCTGGTAGAGATAAGTGGCATATAAAAACTAACTCTTCTTCTACAACTTTTTCATCTCAGAGAGAGAGATAAGGATGGAGAAGGAATTCCCTCTGTTCAATCTTGTTAAAGCCAGATAATTTAAGCGCTCAGTTAAATGAACCCCTTAATTCTTTTCTCTTTGATTATGGCCATCAGTCTTTAGTATTACTATCCTTATCCATTGTTGTTCTTCTATATATTTCTGAAACAGCCTAGGGGGTGGGACGTGTCCGGCTGTCCAAGTTGGAATAGGGCCAATCAGAGTGCAGCCAGCTTTGCCCTGATTGGCCCTGCCCCTGCAGCTCCCATCCTCCGTCCCTGGACTCTAGCCTCTTTGCTCTCAGAGGCCTCAGTGCCTGGAGCCAGCAGCAGGTAAGGGGAGCTATTTCTAGCTGGAGCAAACAAGGGGGCTAATTATTCAGAGGCAAGGTTACATATGAAGTCTGCCCTACTCCTTGACAGCCCTCAATGTTGCTATCCCATTATTTGATGAGACAGAAGCCATGGGGAGAAGAGTGTTTTCTGCACAGTGTTCTGCAGATTCAGAGAGTTTTTGTGGGCCTTTGTAAAATTTCAGAGCTATGTAGCCCTTTGAGTGAAGAGTATATTCCGAAATACTAAGATATATATTTTGATGACCAAAAACTGCTCTTAAATGGTAGCTCCTTACCTTCCAGATATGGCACTGAAATGTTTGTGCTAATGTTGTTCAGCATCTTGCAGGTCATAATATCACGTCCACATGGCTCATAGTGCCATTCACATATATCCGTAGGATTGTAGTAGTCGCAAAAGATCGCTATCAGGACAACAGACAATAATCAGAGAACAAGTAGCAGAAGTATTTTGAATATATGGATATTTTCTGAATGAGCTATGTTCACAAAGTCACATATAAATAAGTTTTAAGGATGCAACATATGCCCGTTGAGGTAAGGGCTCCTGGGGAGGAGTTAGGGCGGGATCTGTCTGGGTTAAGAACTCGGAGGGGTCCAATCAGGAGCCGCAAAGCTCGAGGGCCAAGTGGCCACTTGGGAGGCGTGCGTAGTGCGCCTCCCTACTGGGCACTTGGCCCACCCTGGACTGGCCGCCCAGATGGTTCGCCGCCAGGAAAGGAGCAGGGCTGCCGCGTCGAAGATGCGGCGGCCCTGCTTCTTTCCCGCCGCCAGAGCATCTACTTCCCTGCACAGAGGCTGCCCGCCAAAGGAGCTGGGCCGCCACTTCATGCCTCAACCAGACCACCCCACGCAGAGCCTCGCCAACGACAGCCAGGGGACCTTCACGAGCCTCGCTCCCTACAGCCATCCTTCACACGCCTCGCTTCCCACTCGCCCCGCCACAACCGCTGACACCCGCCTGCCTGGAGCCGTCAGGACGCGCCATCGCCGACCAGGAGACCTCGAGCCACCCCTACGGTAAACCTGCCCGACGCCCAAACACACTCCCACCCTCACCCCCGCGTGCCCAGTCCGGACACTCCCCCACCCATTCCCACACGTCGGCGACATGCGCCACCCACCTCCCTTCGGTCCAGCCGACCGCCCTCTCGTCCGCACGCCCCCTCACCCCTACTCACCCCTCTACGCCATGGTCCCTGTGCGTGACGTGCGGCTGCCGCCCAAGCGACCCGCACACCCGAAGCCTCTTATTGCGACTGAAACACGCATGCCCGGAGGCCCGCGCATGCGTGCTGGCTGCCCACCAAGACTGGCCCCCTGCCCCACCCCACTTACACACCAGGCATGCGCTGACTATGGCGCATGCCTGCTGCTGTCCCTCTCAGCCCATCGCCGCCACCGCCCCCTCTCGCCGGGAGCGCCACGAGACGCTGCAAGCCGCGCCAACTGCCCAGGACCCTGCCGAAGCCAGCGAACCCCATCCCTGCAAAGACTCTCCGGTAGCCGCTGCCATGAGCCCAGGGAACCCACCCACAGCCCCAAGCCCAGCCTCCTCTGCGCCCATGCCCACCCCGACCCCTCCAGCTGCCCCAACAATCACAGTCACACAGCTAGCACCCGCTGTATTTGAAGGCTAGCGTCCGCTGTATTTAATTTCTACTAATGTATATAATACTCACGACATATATCAGGAGTCCTCCAGAATACACAGGCTTCAGCTTTGATGCATTCTTGTGCATAGGCAGCAACTGCAGTACAGAAGCATTCACAGTCCCCTCCGGAGTCACAGGCACATGCATCATGTACACAAGCTTCATAGAATGGCTCTGGGTCTACCTGTTAGGAAATCACAGAACCAAAAAGCTGTGATGGATCAAT
Organism: Paroedura picta; assembly: GCF_049243985.1. Lineage (NCBI taxonomy): Eukaryota > Metazoa > Chordata > Lepidosauria > Squamata > Gekkonidae > Paroedura > Paroedura picta. The sequence continues at coordinate 86,298,082 of NC_135370.1, read as the reverse complement.
CTACAGGACAGGATTGGACTAGGTGATGGATAATCTAGTCCAGTCCTGTCCTAAAACAAAATATTTCATTCACTCTGGTCTACAACCATGCATGTCATCATTGCCAGTAAACCTAAATATTATTGGGCATGTTTGTGACATCTCCTTGGCACATTAATACCTATCCCAGTCAGCACTAAGAACATAAGAAAAATGTTACCCCCATCAGCTTTTCACCAATTCCCATTTGGGTCAGAAATCTCTAATAGTGTACTTTCAAGCAGAATTATACCTTTCTAAGTCCCTTGAAATCAACTGGCTCAAATCGGTAAACCTCTGCTTAGAACTGCATGGTTAGACATAGGAGGACTCAGTATGTTCAAAGCAAAACATTTGATTTTATGTAAATTGTTTATCAAAATAAGACATCAGAGAGTGGAGGAGGAAGAATGGGTGTTCCATATATATATATGCATCATGAGCCATGAATTCTGGATATGGCCACCTCTCCCTCCATTTTTGCTCAGGGATCACACGCATTAGCTGGATACGAGCCCCGAATATACCTTCTCCTTGATTAAGCTGTCTTTGCAGCTCAGCCCAAGGACAAACTAGTGGTGAGCAATTTTGATCTAATTTAATATTGAACTTTTAACTTGTTTACCCATTACATGTCAGAATCAGTTCTAAGTAGATCTACTTAGAAATATGTCTCATGTTATTTAATAAATCTCTCTCCTAGGAAAGTATCTTTAGGATTGCTGCCATAATATCCAAGAATCATTTTATTTTTGTGCTCCTAGGGAAGGGAGAGAATGTATATTTTGGAGCCTTCCTCAGCTGTATTAGTGACTAGTTGCAGAACCGACACTTTTGTTGCCACCATCTGCAGCACTTTCCATACAGCCCTTAGATACAAATGGGTAGCCGTGTTGGTCTTAGGTAGCACAATAAAATCAGAGTCCAGTAGCACCTTTAAGACCAACAAGAAGATCATAGTCTGACGAAGAGTGCTTGCACTCGAAAGCTCACACCCTGAATAAATCTTTGTTGGTCTTAAAGGTGCTACTGGACTCTGACTTTATCATTCAGCCCTTAGTGATATATTATTGTAGCAATCCCATAGAACAGAAAAACATGAATTTTCATAGCACAGCTTTGTTATATAGTTAAGAGCCCCAACCCAGAGAAGAGAACTCATGTTTAAATCCCATGAAATCAATGGACTTAAATTACTCTCAACAAATGTCTCAGAGATTTCAAGGGATATATGACTAACTTCCTCAGGAATGGGGCTGTAATGTTTGGGCTTGTTTTTCAAGATAACCTATTTTGACACCATTTGGCATATTGGCTGTATGCCTTCACGTGACAAAAGTATTGTAGCAATATCATGGATAGCAGCAAGCAACAACACTAACCTTGGGATGACATATCTCAAAAACTTCACTTTTAATAAGGCTGCACTCCTTCTCTGCCCAAGATTTACGATGAGGTGTTTGGTCACAGGGCTCAATGTCTACAGTCACATCAGGACACGCACTATCCCTTTTCCATGAATTTCCAAAATCCAGGGCATTGGCTACTTGGACTTGGCTTCTTGTTGTGAAGTCATTATAAGCCTTGTCATCAAAGTTACCACATAAACCACAAACTTTGCCCTGTTGAAGAAGAATTCAAAAAAATAAATAATGGTACAATGAGGATTTTGATTTGCATAGTGGGTGGGCAGGTTTATGCCAGAAGAGCACTTAAGGTAAAACAAGGCCACAGTTTTATTAATTATATGAGCAGGGCGCAGCATGGGGGAGCTGTCCTCTTGCAGTCAATAGGCTGCTTGGGCCCTCGGTTCCCAGAGGCCCTCTCCACAGCCAAGGAACACACTTGGTCAGCAGACAGCACCCTCTGGGAACCACCCTGTCGGGGGGAGGGACAGCAGCTGTTGGGTTCCAATGGGCATGAGCCTCTGAGTGGTATCCCCTGCCAATTCAGTGCTAAGCCCACAGGCCACCTCTGCTAGCAACCCCCTGTTAGCTGGTACTGTGCACCACCAGGCAGCCCCCACCAAGGCAGGCCTTGTTTGGCATGTGACCAGTTTCTTAAGGAGACTCCTGATCCAGGCAGTCCAGGGTGCAGACTCAGACTGGCTGCCAAAACAGCTCCCCCATACCCACCAGCCAGCAGGAAGAGGGGGCCTGGCATGCAGGCAGCCCTTTAAATACCAGCTGCTTGTCCAGCCCCCTCTTCCCCACCCTTTCTGCTGACAAGGGGGCAGGTCAGCAGCACCTGATGCCCTTTTTGGCTGCTGGAGCCCTTGATGGGCTTCTGACAGTTAGCCATGCGCTCGGTCTTCTCTGGCCCCCAACCACCATGTCCACAATAGTGCAACCGTCCAGTAAGTGATGTTTTCCCAGTATTACTAAATATAGATATTTCTGGATTTAAGGAGGAAAGCAAAGTCAATATTCAGAAAATAACCCATGCCTTGCAAATAGCCTAGAGAAGTATGTCTGGCCTCAACCAGGACCAAGACCTTTTCAGTCCTGGCCCCCACCTGGTGGAATGAGCTCCCAGAAGAGCTGCAGGCCCTACAGGAATTTTTCTAGTTCCAAAGGGCCTGCAAAACAGAGCTCTTCCACCAGGTGTTTGATCAGGGCCAGTAAACACCTGAATGACACCATCTAAATGGGCTCTCCCTAAGAAAAAAACCATCCCTGAGTGGGATGAGGGGGGGGGGGACGACAAAAAAACAAGATATTCGTTTGCTGCAGGTTTAATATAATTTTAATTGTTTTAGGTTATTTAATTACTCTCATGTTTTGAAATGATGTAAACTGCCCCAAGCCATTAATACCGGGGGAGGTGGTACAGAAATTTAATTATAAATACATAAAAATTTTAAAAAATTAAAATGAGTGTGCAAAAATTTTGTAGAGTGAATCACTACATCACAAAAATAGAATAGAATAAAGCACATAGTGGTATCCGTATAACAAGGCTCATGTGTTGCAGGAACCATATTAAAGCAAACAATAAGTATGTCTTTTTAACTGCATTTGTTTATTAGTAGCAAACATCCCATAGCATTAGGCAAGACATTCCAGAATCACTCACTTTATAGTTTGGTGTCAGCTTGATGAAAATAGTAGTCTTCTTGTCCCAAATGAGCACAACACCATTGCTAGCCTCAATAACAAGGTACAGGCCAATATTTCGAGTCCAATATTTCACATGGTGACCAAGGTCCCGTGTAATTACTACCTTCTGTTTGTCTTCCAGTTTTAGCTCAGTTCTCTAAATTATAAATACACAAAAGGCTTTATGAAAAGCATTATATATATTGTTTTCACTAATAAGGTGACTAGAACTGAAAACTAGTCTGTTTGGCCTGATTTCATGCAATATGGTATGGTTCTCTACACAGGAACTGTACAATTTATTTCCAGGCCTGTTCACTTAAATGCTCATACATACTCCGAGAAATACTTTAATGGCTTTGGAGCAGGTAACTCCAGTGGATCCACATGGGACATTCTCTGTGATGATACTAAATGATCCATGGTGATTCCCGAGGCCACAGTAATCCTGGTGGGAATGGAGAAAATAAACAAATCTAAGCCAAAAACCAAACATAATATTCATCTCCAAAGGAAAACTTCACATCTTTCTCTGATTCAGAGAGTGTTCAGCCCATGAGGATTTGGTGATATCACTGAATTACCAATGATGATCTTGACATGGTTAGAAGCTACAGTGTTAAAAATTGCCACACTCAGGTGCATGGATTCAGTGCATCTACCTCATTCTACATAGACCCAGCATATGTCACTCTGGGTGAGCAATTCATCATTCAGCAAGTAGTAAGAAGAATTCTAACATGCATCAGATACAGATGTAATCTAGCCATATGCCATACGAGGTACCATGATTTCATAGGGTTTGATTCTGGGGATGAAATAGGAGCCAACCAAATAGGAGGCAACCATCTTAAATATTAAGTCAGAATGCAATGGGAATATAATTGTAACAATATTACCTGGGAAGCTACATATTCACATTTGCCATCAAAGTCATAGTATTTTCCATCAAAGGTGATATAATGGCCACTTCCATAAATAATACATGTCCCATGACATACAAATTTGGTACAAGCCCAGGCTCCATTTTGACAAGTACTAGAGAGTACAAAAAAATAAAGAAATGGTTAAGACCTTGTCGTTTCCCTGCTCTTTAATTTTATATAGTAGAGCAAACTATGCGACCAGATTAGCTCTAACTTTATCACACATATTCTGTTTGCCAATCAGTACTCATAAGAGTAAGCATATTCTGTTGATTATATATGAGTCATTGTGTCAACCTGTCACTAGGTCGGGGTACCCACAATTCCAAAGCTATCTGATGATACTGTGTTTTGCTTTATGGATATTGTTAATTGGCTAGTGTTTGTCCTCAGTCCCCAGGAGGCACACCTGGCCTCAGCCAGGGCCAGGGCCTTTTTGGTTCTGGCCCCAACCCGGTAGAATGAACTCCTGAAAGAGCTAAGGGCCCTAATGGAGCTATCACAGTTCCGCAAGATCTCCAAGATGGAGCTCTTCCACAAGGCATTTGGTTAAGACTGGACTAGGAAGAGTGGATCCCTCCTGATATAGGCTCCATAGGCCAGGTGCTGCCAGTAGATCCTCCCCCTGGGTGTGGGTGTGGTTGTGGGTGCTATTATAGGGTAGGGAAGAGGGGAGGGTTTTTTTAGAAAGATTTTCTGCCTTCATTATTCAAATGGGTAACCGTGTTGGTCTGAAGTAGCACAATAAAATCAGAGTCCAGTAGCAGCTTTAAGACCAACAAAGATTTATTCAAGGCATGAACTTTCGAGTACAAGCAGTCTGAGGAAGAGTGCCTGCACTCAAAATCTCATGCCATGAATTAATCTTTGTTGGTCTTAAAGCTGCTACTGGACTTTGATTTTATTGTGCCTTCATTATTGTCTATGATATTGGATGTATTTTGTGTGGGTTTTAGTTTTGCTGTAAACCGCTACGAGCCAGCTGGGTCCAGGAGTGGCAGTTAACAAGTATAAGTATAAGTATAAGTAATAGAGCTGGTTCATCTAGTAGAGATCTTTCCATGACATGTTTGTAGTATATGACTAATGATATATCACAATGGTAGTCACAGGGTTCCTATGCCTACAGCAGCTTCACGATGGGTAAGGGTTGTATTACTTATGTATTCTGTACAATGCCTAGCACTGTCTTTGACTTTGTGAATATTAACTCTTTTTATTGCTGCTACTATTAATATGAGTTAATAATAACTGAAGGTCATACCATTCGTTGCAATCCACATCTATTTTTTCTCCAGGGGCAAAAAACTCTTTGTTATGAATACATGGGCAGTCCTCTTCTTTAACACATCCCCCTCTGCCATCATCAATCAATCCATCAGGGCATATGCAGCCTGAGACACACTCTGTCTGGAACTATGAGAAGAAATAATAGCATTGCATTTGTATTTCATGAAAAACCAGTGCATTGTGGTCAAACAGAACCCATAAACAGTATTACATTTAACAAGTTCTTTTAGATAGCCAAATCTGACTCAAGTTAAGTTCATTACCAATTGTTACCATTATTTATTTACTTATTTTTAAATTTATATCCTGCCTCTCCCAACAATGTCAACTCGAGGTGGCTCACAATAAAACAATACCCCATAATACGGTACAACAGTTAAAAGTATATTCCCAACCCTCAATTAAAACTAACATCAACATCTAAGCATCATCAAGATGATGGTAAAATTCAACACCCCCACCCCCAATAACTTCACTGCTCCAGCCATAAGCCGCTACCGTAGCTCTGAATGGTTACAATTCAGGGTGATCTTCCATTGCTTAACATAGGGAGGGACCCCCAGATTGTAACTCTGGGCACCCCTCCTCGGCCTCAACCAAATGCCTGGTGGAAGAACTCCATCTTGCAGGCTCTGCAGAACCTTGACAGCTCCTTAAGGGCCCTCAGCTCTTCCAGTAGCTCATTCCACCAGGTTGGGGCCAGGCCAAAAAGGCTCTGGCTCTGGTCAAGGCCAGATGGATGTCCCGGGAGCCCAGGACAACCAGTAGATTCGTACCCACAGAGCGGAGCACTCTGCAGAGGGCATAGGCAGACAAGCAGATAGGTGGGACCCAAGCCGCATATAGCCTGAAATATCAAAACCAAAATCTTGAACTTGATCTGGAAACAAACTGGTAACTAGTGCAGTTGTCTCAGCACAGGCTTAATGTGGGTTCTCCAAGGTGTCCTAGTGAGGACCCTCACAGCCACATTCTGTACCAGCTGTAGTTTCCAGGTCAAGGACAAGGGTAAGCCCACATAGAGCCAGTTACAGAAGTCTAGCCTGGAAGTGACAGTTGCATGGATCACTGTGGCCAAGTGATCCAAGGACAGATAAGGTGCTATTAGCCACACCTGTCACACATGGAAAAATGCTGTCTGGGCTACCTTTGTGATCTGAGCCTCCATAGAAAGGGAGGCATCGAAGATCACACCCAAATTCCTGGTTGCCAGTGTAGGTGTTAATTGCACCCCATTCAGGCATGGTAAGCATGCTGCCTGATCCTGCCCCTTCCTACCCAGCCACAGGACCTCCGTCTTGGAGGGGTTGAGTTTCAGATGACTCTGCCTTAGCCACCCAACCCCTGCTTCCAAACAGCTGGCCCAGTAAGGTGAAAAATTGATGTAATCTGAATATTTAGCATCTTCCTTAGTCTGAAATGTTATGCCCTACGATCACTGAACGCTGTACACATGTTCAAAACATAATTACATGATTCTGATTACCTAGATTTTGATACCAGCTTCAACATCTTTTCATATTCTAACAGAAAATGTTTCTTAGAATTAACTATGGCTTAGGCTAGTGCCTCTAGCGTTTTCATGGCAGACTCAATATGGGGTGGTTTGCCAGTGCCTTCCCCAGTCATTACCGTTTACCCCCCAGCAAGCTGGGTACTCATTTTACCGACCTCGGAAGGATGGAAGGCTGAGTCAACCTTGAGCCGGCTGCTGGGATCGAACTCCCAGTCTCATGGGCAGAGCTTCAGACTGCATTTCTGCTGCCTTAACACTCTGCGCCACAAGAGGCTCTTAAACCTGTTCTTAAACCTGGTTAAAAAGGACTAGGAAATGATGTGTGTGTGTATGTGGGGGGGGGGGTGTTTGTACTGAAGGATGAATAGTGCAACCCCAATTCCTTAATCTTGGTTAAGGGATAGGCTGTGTTCTTCATTGGCATAAAGTTGATGAACAGATACAGCTTAGTTGTATCTCATGCATTTTTATTTGCCCTTTTACATTATTTTGGTGGGTTTGAGTATTATCTTCAGGAGGAAGTATAATGCCACATTCAAAATTAATGTTTGTTAAATTAATATGATATCATGTGATGAAAGGAAGTATTATTTATAGGGACCCAAGAAAGGACAGTAATTTAAAGGAACACGATTAGTAAAAACAACAGGCAATGATTAAGAAAAGGTGACATAAACCTGCAAATATTTGTTCCTCCAAGGCTGAGTTAAAAAGCAAACCTATTAGAAATATTCTCATTTGAATTTGCAGAAGTTAGTAAGCATCCTTGGAATCAAAGTGTGAGTTTCATGCTAATTACGTCAGTGGTTGAACTGAACAAGGATGATAAGAAAGCTAGACTGTTGTCAGGAATACATACGTGAGCGGTACCAAGAGTTTGGCAGCTAAGCTGTACTGGTGTTTGGGAAGAGTTGTTGCAGTCAAAATATGTCTTATTGGGAAAGCAATCTGCAAAATAAATAATAGACAGTTGAGACCAGGAAACCTCATGAGACCCAACAGGTTGGTTCCAGGTAGGTGCAAGCAGAAGGAGCTGGCAGAGGCACATTGTTCCCACTTTCTCCTAGCAACCCAAAGAACACCCAGGAAACCTCTGTTGTAGTCAGAGGATCCTCACATGCAACATGCATCTTAATTGGTACAGAAAAGAGAGGCATAAAGTGTGATTACCTCTCTTGCCTCTTCCACTAGCTCTCCACCAGAAGAGAGAAGATGCACTTACTGACCCCCCCCCCCCTTCTCACTGTAGCCTCTTCATGCCATGGTGCATTTATTTTGAAAGGACCCCCTGGATTTTCTTGTCCTGTTTTATGAGGAACCCTTTTCCTTTCTCAGTGGTCACTTAGACTCACAGTATGTTACAAGATTCAAATGGGTAGCTGTGTTGGTCTGAAGTAGTACAATAAAATCACAGTCCAGTAGCACCTTTAAATTCAACAAAGATTAATTCATGGCGTGAGCTTTCGAGTGCAAGCACTCTTCCTCAGACTATAATAGTCTGACAAAGAGTGCTTGCACTTGTAAGTTCATGCCTTGAATAAATCTTTGTTGTATTTAAAGATGCTACTCAAACTTAACAACCCTATCTACTCAATCAAAGAACAGCAACATTCACACACCATTAAAGACAAAGTGTTAGTCATTATTGTGGCTATGGTAGAAGGGAAAGTAGCTGATTTATCTGAAAATTTAATGTGTTTCTGAAGGAAATAAATCCCAGATTTACAGAGAGAACATCAATACGTTATAACTTTAACAGCCCCCCCCCAAAAAAAAACACACCCTAATAATACATTAATAAGAAATGGTAAACTGTAACAAAAGACAAATCTCTAAATCTCTTAAAAGACTTTTCTAAGAAAAATAACACAATCACATTGCAGAGCTAAGTTTGAGTACATTTGCACCTCTAAAACCAACTAAGTTTTATTCAAGATGTAAGCTTTCCCATGCCCAGAACATTATGTCAGACAATGAAATGGGAATTACAAGACCATATATATAAGTAGAGACTGGGTCATGGATTACTACACATTTATCAGGTCATCATTTGTTTGGGACAGAAATATGATATCAAGAATCACAAGACTGAGAAACCTGTAGGAGAACACTTCAACCTTCCAGGACATTCAATAAGGGACCTCAAAGTACCTGTTGTCTCATGACAGAACTCTGCATGCATGGATGGTCACTTGTAGGGATGCCTCCATGCTTGAGTGGCGATGAATGGAGCATAGTGGCAGGTTCTCTTTTAATTACTTTCTGGTTCCTCAGTTGGGAATGCATCTCTCCATTAATCTTTAACCTTGACATTTTTATTTCCTTTATTATGCCCCCCCCAGAGTTGAACCCTGATACTTGTTATTTTTGTGAGGCTCTTGTATCTGGTAAACATCTTCATTATGCTGTGTAATAATCCATGAATCACTCTCTACTTATACATGTGGTTTCATAACTCCCATTTCATTGTCTGATGAAATATGCTGTGTACATGAAACCTTACATCTTGAATAAAACTGAGTTGGCCTTAAAGATGTCATTGGACTTAAACTTTGTTCTGTTACTTCAGACCACCGTGTTTACCCACTTGAAACAATCACATGGCAGTGTGCAAAAATACTAAGTATTTTTATTTTTTTATTTATTTATATTTATTTGTTTGTTTGTTTGATCTATTAATTCTCTGCATCCAGGCTTGGGACAGTGTACAACATGTATTTCTACAACAGTGTTTAAATCAGCATATAAAAACTGTAATAAATATAATATCAAATACTTTCAAAGCTTTATACCTACCATGATTACTGATCACTGGTGTACAATGAAATTTTCCATGACGGCAAACACTAGAAAGGAATACAGGAAAATTCATAAGATGGAATCCAGACATTTGAGTTTTGCAAGTGAACTCCAATTTATATAATATTATTTATAAAATTAACGTAATTAATTTTAAAAAATGAAACATATTTTATAGAAAGAAAAAATTAAATCTTAAGGAGTGGGAATTTTATATATTGTATTGTGGAGTTTTTAAATATTGTAGCCCACCAGATGCCAGCTAGTCTGGGAGTGTCAGGTAATAAATACAAAAATAGATATAATTTTCTTTTAAACCTTGTGAAAGTCTCTTCTTTGAAAGGATTTTCAAGATTTTTCCAACTTTTTGTGATGATATATAATTAATAGTTAGGAATGATGGGGTGGAAGAGTGTTTGGATCATCTACTAAAGACAGTGGACAAAAGAGCAATATGTGTACCTATAATCCTGCTTTTTCAAATAACCCCAACAATTCATTTCAAATCAGTGACATGTCTTGCTGCTCTGGGCACTCTCACTGTTTAGAGATATTCATTTTTGGTGCTCAAGTTGTCCGTAAGAAGAACAAATACTATACATAATTGTGTCTTGCATGGTCAGGCTCTAGCTGTGCAAGCACAAGTCTGAAATTCTCCATGCTCTTAAATTGCTGCACTGTGACTTCTGCAGGATGAAGATGCCAATCCCCTGTATTTCCAACACAGGAATGCAACAAATCAGGATATTAACCTACCAGTGCTCCTCTTGTTTAATGATAGAATTGCCAGGTTCTGTGAATGAACCTTTATAGTAACATGGGCACTTATCAGCTGGCACACAGACACCCTTGTCATTCAGATAGCTATTGTCAGGACAGCCACAACCATCTACAGGAATGAAGCCCTGTAAGCAATGTTTATCGCCTTCAGAAAGTGAACGGCAGGTCTGCTGGCAGACTGTCAGATTGTAGCGGAAGACCTGGGTAGCTGGACAGGAAGACACTTCTTTGTCTGAAAGAAGAGGGGGAAAGAATAAATTAAAAACTTGAAGAACCCCACAAAAAAGCATAAGAAGAGCCTCGCTTGATCAGACTACGGGTCCAACTAGTCCAGCAACCTGTTTTACATAATGGTTAACCAACTAGTTGCCTTGGGGGACAAACAAACAAAGCATAATGGGATTCCCCTGATTCTGTGTCCCAACACTGGTATTCAAAGGTTCCCTTTAGTCATCATGGCTATTCGCTGTTGATGGGCACAATGAATCTTTTAAAACTACCCAAGTTGCTGGCCATCATTTCATCCACTGACAGTAAATTCCATAACTGAGTAAAGTATTTTGTCTATTCTGAATGTATTCTCTCTTAACTTTCCCCCACATTCTAGTACAATGGGAGAGGGAGAAAAAATTTAATCTCATTTCTCCAGGATATGCATACTTTTGTAAAACTCTGTCAAGTTCCCTTTCAGTCTTCTCTTTTCTAAACTGAAGTCCCAGACTGTCTACCTTTCCTCATAGAGAAGATCCTTAAGCCCCTTAGTCATCATCACTTTTGGAAATTTCCTAGCTCTGAAATATCTTTTTGATTATATGGTGACAAGAATAAAAAACAGGACTCCAACCATCCATTCAGTGCATGCTGTCTGAATTCTATTCATAATCCCTTTTCCTATGAACTGGAGAATGACAAGAAATTCTGAGACAGCACTCCAAATACTGTAGGGAAATATATTCTTATTGATTGCTTATACATCACCCATATTCATATGTAATGACAGGAAAACATGCCCATAAGCTGCCAACATTCCTTAGCACTGCCGCCCTCCTTAAATTGTACATTAGAAATGCCATTGCACAAGACTTTATTGTTCAGTTCGGAATTCACTACATGCCATCCTCCCACACACTTCATGTAGCCCCATGTAAATATCAGCAAAATTCTGCAATGGTTCCCCTTCAATTTAAATTCATCCAAAATTTTTGTATGCCCAAAATCTATGCTGATAAACAAAATATCTTTGTTGTAATTTATCTCATTCTGAATCGCCAAACGTTCATGACAATACACCGTCATATACGGGGTTCTGTTCATTTAATTTAACATGTTGATGGATTTGGACACTTACTGCAGACAATATTTCTCCATCCCCACAACATGATCCCTTTGAAGGCACAGGCTCTTGCATAAGATGACAGGGCGGCACACAGGCATTCTTCATTGGCATTACAGCTGCAGGTATCATACTTGCACCTCTGGGGGGGGGGGACATTGTCAGCAAACTGTTAATTAGGCTTGCAAGACAACAGAGAACTGCAATTCATCCCTGGCAGTCAGTGGTCTAATCCGCATCCATGATAGGTGTAGCAACCCTGAATGTAAAACTCCCAACAACAAAAAGAGGTTATTCATAAAAGTTTTGAAATTACTGTACATAACTATAACCTGAATGCAAAATTACCACCCCACTTTCTTTTTTTAAAAAAACCCCAATCTTCACACAACTCCTTCCACATGTCAGTGCAGACCTGACATTTCTTGAACAGCATCTCCACCCTCTGGTGACTTTTAAAAGAAGTTTGTGATGACACAGGAGTTTTCTTTTCAGAGAAAGAAGTCCAAAATCTTATGGAGTATTCCCAAGCCCCAGATTCTCTGTGGAGTTTTTGAATTTACACTATTTAATTCTCTTCTACAGCTATGTTTTGTTTGTTTTAATTCATGCATTTTCAACTAAAGTGTCAAAAATCTGCCTCTGTCAGTCATTGTTAGAACTATGGATTGGATCCTGAGTAGTTTCCAACAAGGGGCAGGGGTGTTTCTGTGATTTTCAATAATCCCCCTTTCTCACTGCCCAACCCGATATTGCGCCGTATGCTAACTCCCAAGAGTTCAGAGCCAGTCATGACTGACATTTCAGGGGGCACAGCGGGCTACAGTGGGAAAGATTAATGGGATCTCTCTTTGGATATAATCTTATAAAACAATTGAGGAGAACACTACAAAACTTGCTTTACCACTCTCTGTTTAGTATTTCCCAGAGGACAGCTTTTTAAAACCCATACCTTATAATAATCTGCTGGGTCAATGGCTGAGTGGCATCTGGCAAAAGGGCTTTCTGAACTCTTCAATAAAGAGCACCAATGTTCAGCATAATTTTCTGTAACATAAGTGGATAAAGTAGACAATATTATCAACCATTGCTTTATAGTCATATTGTTATATTCTTGTATTCATACCAAAAGGAGCTGGAGTGCTATTCAAATCCCCATAATGTTCAGAAGATGAAAAAATATAAAGAGATACATAAAAAGCAAATTAGGGGAAGGTTGCTCATTTTGGGCAATAAAGACGATGACTGCTTTAGACAAGTATTTGTCCTAAACTTCAAATATAAAAGACATCTTGTAGAAATGCTGTTGAATCCTGTAATGTCCTTATGAAAATTATCCTTCCTTACCATTTTCAAGGTTAAGAGTGCAAGGGTGTTCCAATGTATCCACCTTGTCAGTACAGCTAGTTTGTGCTTTCCATGTGTTAGCAAAGGCAGCCCCTGTTGCTTCAACCATTCCACCTGATGTCTTGAAATCATCACCTTCTATTCCATTGAAATTCCCACAAAGACCTAGCAGCACAAGAAAAAGAATACTTTTTAAAATGCCATGCAGTAGTTTAATCTATATGATATTAGGGCATGTACCACAGTAACAAAGTCCTTTTTGCTCAGGAAAGTCTGAAGATGGCTTCATCAGTTGAAGCTGGTGAAACACACCCCTGGCTGCAGTTGTCACCAGATTAGCCAACAATAGGCCGTGGTCCCCAGGCTACAGACCTGCTCCTTTAGAAGAAGCACAGCCTCATCCAGAACAGGAGACATCTCAATTCTTACTAGTTCTGATACAAAATACTCTTTCATGCTAGGTAAAAGTTAACACTTGCCTTGGACTATTCCTTTGACTGATTGATCCGCAATGGTAAACAACTGCATGATTGGAACTATCTGGATCTGCAGCTTCAAGCCCAAATTTGTCTCTACAATAATATGGTAGGAAGATGGCTGGAAAACTGAAAAGCTAGCTGGAAAAGAGTAAAAACAAAAACAAAACAACCCAAGTCATATTTTGCTGATTATAATTGATTAATCTCTTCCCTGAACCACAGGGAAATCACAATGAACTTGGCTTATGTTATGAATCAAATACCCTTCACTGATGCACAGATTATTTGCATTGGATGTTGTGCCAACCTAAAGATCTAGAAAAGCCAGCTTTGGGGCTGTAATAATTTTCTACTTAGCACAGGAACTGATTGATCCATGAAGGAGAAAGTGAAGCTGCTCATCTCCTACAGGGCTGACAGTTTATTTATTTAAATCATTTCTATGTCGCTTTTTCACCCAATTCATGGTTCCCAGGTAGCAAACATTAAATATGAAAACATTTCAAACTATAAAACATTTCTGACAGTAAAAAGTATGTAAAATACATGCATGCATCCATGCATCCATCCATATTATAAACCCGTTAAAAACACAAACAGGGATGAGGGCTAATATGAGTTAATGAAAACAAACCAATCAAAAAAGGTTTCATCCACTGGTGAAAAACAACAATAGAGGGAGACAGTGAAATCTCCCTGTGAAGAAGTTCCAGTGTTTGGCACCAAAACCAAGCAGACCCTTCCTTGGGTTGCTGCCCACCTAATCTCAGATGGGGGGAGCTCCCAAAGCAGGGCCTCCAAAGATTACCAGAGTGGTCTGGTAGGTTCATATGACAACAGGCTGTCCTTGAAGTATGATGGCCCCAAACCATATAGGGCTTTAAAAGCCAATACCAGTACACTGAATTGGGCACAGAAACTAATTGGGAACCAATGCAGATGGAACAAGACTGGAGTAATATGGTCCCTATGACCCACTCTAGTCAACATTCTGGCTGCAGCTGGCTCCCCAGTCAGACCTGGTGAAAGGTGCCCCTCGCCACCACTGCCATATGTTTATTCAACAGGAGGTCTGGGTTTGGCAGTACACTTGTTATGAACAACTCCTTTAGAGGGAGTGTGACCCCATCTAGAACTGGAGACATTCTAGTTCCTGAGTCAGATCTTCCTCCCACCAATAGCATCTACATTTTAACAGACTGCATTTCTATGCTGCCTTATAAAATAAAACACAGTTGTTAATTAAAACCAAACAGAGCATTAAAACAAAGTATCAAGCAGTTTTAAATAGACTAAATATGGCATTAAAAGTCAACTCTTTAAAAGTACGGTGAAAAGAAACATTTCAGGAATTATGACAATTGCAGGCAAGGATTTCCCATCACCCACTTCCACCCAGGATACAAGATTCTGAAGTTAAGCTTGGCTTAGTTTCTGAGTAATTAAATTTCCAATCATCCCCTGGCATTCGCAAGGAGGGAACTGGAGTGAAAGAAAAATGCAGGAGAAAGGGAATAATCCTTAAACGCAGCATAACATAGGCACCAAAATATGCTCCTATTAGTCTGGATCAAGTTTTGTCATACATACAAGTGATTACATTTCTCTCTTTTGTATTGTACTTCTTTCAACTCATTGCCATCCCCAAATTCCTGTCTCAGCCTGCCAATGATCCAGCACCCAAAAATGGTCAGCCAAAGGATTAGCAGTGCAGATGAGACTTAAAAAAGCATTCCCTTCTCACCTGATACATGGGGCAAGTGGACTTCATTCTCATTCAGTAATACAGTACCATCTGGTTTGAACACCACAATCTGTGTGGAGAAACCGTCTTTGTTAGCAGAGTATCAAGATAATCAAAAATAAGGCAATCGCTCAAATGAACATAATGATAGCGAATGCAGCATATAAAGGGAATCTGCTTTTTAGGAATGGTAGTTACAGCTGTTGAAAATATTCTCAAACTTAAGAAACAGTTCAGCAGTGATGGATTTGTGACAAGCTATCACCAACACAAAGGGAGACTGCAACCAAGAAATCAGAAGGCAACTGCAACTCAGAAAGACAGTAATAAAGGAGCTAGAAAACATTCTTAAGTGTAAGGATGCGTTGCTGGCAACCAAGATCAAGTTAATTCATACCATAGTATTCCCCATTAGTATGAAAGCAGGATAAAGAGGAAAGCTGACAAAAAGAAAGTCGATTAATTGAGAATGTGATGTTGGAAGAGAGTTTTATGGGTACTGTGGACCACTGAAATGACACATAAGCAGGTTCTAGATCAAATTAAAGTTGAACTCTCCCTAGAAGCTAAAATGACTAAACCAGCACTATTGTACTTGGGTCACTTGACAAGGCAAAGTTGTTAGGCAAAGTTGGAGACAGCAGGAAAAGAGGACGTCCCCACACAAGATGGACTGATTCAATCAAGAAAGGCATGGCACTCAGTTTGCAAGATGTTTTGGAAGTCATGGGGTTGCCATAAGTCAGACATGATTTGACAGCAGTTAACCCATATGGAGAAGTAAACTACAATTCGAGGCCTCAGATTATGAGGAGCATTTAAAGATAATTAATAAACACAAAAGGATACTGAATTACCATTTTGGGTCATACTATGGGGCCTCTTAACATGACCTAGTTTAGACCTCAACTTGTCTTAATTGACGGGACCTTGCAGCTCAGTCAACTCAATGGACCTTAGTAATGGTTTGCACATATGTAAACACACATGCACAACATCTCTGGGTAAATCCCTGGTGGAGAATCTCTGTGAATCCTGGTTTTGTTTGTGAATGCCATTTAAATAGCTCCCTGCTTGGAAACCGTTGATCAGGGTTGAAACTGCTTTAAAACTGTAGTGTACACTTGCCTTGTAACCTGGCAGGTATCTTGAGTAAACACTGTCCAGAACATATACAGAATTATTTGATGGGGGAACCCTCATTAAAATTTTAGAATGTAACATTCTGTGATAACAATACATTTTAAAATGATTAGTACAGTGAGATAGCAGTGTCAAAATTGTTTTTATATGTAACTGTCAAGAAATATGAAAGCTGGGGGGTGTGGCTAAAGATGTCGCCCTGAGGGGATTACAGTGCAATCACTGGAGCCTGACAGGGGCCAATTGTGGAAGCAATTGGCAGAAAAGAGGAGGGGTACGCAAACCCCACCTCACTTTTTCTACCCAGGAAGTCCTAGTGAACTCTTGGGGCCATCTCCAATCCTTTAGGGAGTTTATCTCCCTGGATTACAGGCTGTCAGCGTTTCAGGTCAAGAGGACAACCGCCATATTCTATCTTGGACTATTTTTCTTTCTTTCTCCCTCAAAAGAAACTGCTTTAACCCTCCTCTACGATTTATTTACTGCAAGTTAACGCTGCAAGTGACTGATTAGAGGACAGCATCTGGCAGCCTCAACGAAAGCCATTAATCAACGCTTTAATAAATCACAGCAAGTATTCTCCGAGCTGCTTTTTGCCTGTCTCTTTCCCTCCCCCTCGCTCTCCCCGAGTATCCACCTCGATTTGGGGCAGGCTAATTTTCTTAAGTAGAAGAAGAGGACTTAGATAAACTAACAATAGCTTTTATTGCAATTGTTTTGCAATTAAGAGATAAGAGAACTCTGCTCCAGGACGAGACTATTGGCTTCACTGACTTCAAAACGTCATCCACTAGTGCCAGGAAATCTTGATGTGCGACCAGCTCTTAAAGGACACTTTGTTTGGCTATACTAAATTCAACTTGCTGACCTCTACTGGCTATTTGCAAAATTGTCTGAGATTGGTTGCTGACTTATAAGCCTAAAACATGTCTATGTTAAAAAGAATAGAGAAACAAACCCAAGATTTGAAAGCATTTACAGAAGGTTTGCTTAAGAATATTTTCAAGTAGATCCAAGACGGCAAGGAAGAAGTTTCTAACAGGAATGATGGATCAATAACAGTGGTTGATGACAGCACTAAACAAGGTGGGAAATCATCAGCAGAAGAGAAATCTGAAATTTTGGAGATGGAAAAGGGGATGTTGGAGCCTCGCAGCCCAGATAAGGACACCCTTCTTAAAAAGGCATACAGCCATTTCAAAGCAACAGTACATAAGAATCAACCAAAAGATACATGGATCTGTTTTGAAAGTAATCAATTTAAAGGAGCTTCTCAGGAAAAAAAATCGTACTGATATTGGAGTCCAGGAGGTGCAACTGCCTCAAGATTCATCGGTGAATATTCTGCAGAAAAGAGTACAACTGCACTTTCTATGCCAAAGTCTAACTGGACAGAATATAAGTCTACGGGAACAACAAGATGGAGCAAGCCTCGATATGAGACCCCCTTAAGATGACTGGGGAAGGGAAAGGAGAAGCAATGTTTGAAATCTTTTCTTTATTCTTCTTCTGTACACTTTTAAGGCAATATAATTGTAAGTGCTGGAAATGTCATGTTAAAGTGGAGGTTTTTCCCCTTTTTTTCTTCTTTATTAGTGTATTGGTATAGGGCCAAAGTTCATACTGTTCTACAAGAAATGTTCAATGTTAAGCATTTAATTCAAATCTGAAAATATGGTGTTGAATATCTGTCAGGATGGCTCTTAGACCGTGTCAAATATAAAATGTTCTATAGGTGGTATATGACACCAAAAGTGACTGCTAAAATTGCTAAAAACTATGTTAACAAATGTTAGAAATGTGGTAATATAGTAGGCTTCTTTTCCTAAATGTGGTGGAAATGTGAAAAAGCTTATACGTTTTGGGCAAAAGTTCATACCATTGTGTAGTTAATGTGGGGTCTTAGATTTCCTATGTAAGCTGGATCTGTATTATTAAGTATATCTCCGCACTGCCCCCCAGCTCAAACTCAAAGCTTAACTAAAAGGAGACACTTAATGGAGGGGGTTTAAGTGTAACAAATGAAGACTACATTTTACTGTTCTTTGCATTAACAACTTATACTGTCGCATTTCTATATTTCTATCTTTATGAAAGATATATATATATATATATATATATATATATATATATATATATATATATATATATATATATATAGAAAGAAATATGAAAGCTGGAACAGGACTAGACGAACAGAGAAAAGAAGGGAAACATGAAGATATGTAGGCAGCCAAAAACAATGAAAAGAAATAGTATGGGAAGACCAATATATGAAAAGTGAAGGACCTCTGTTAGTGTTACAGGTTCTTTGTCACGCAACTGGGCTCAGTGTGCAACTCAGCCAGATGGAAGGTTTTGGGGGAGTGAAAAGGGGAAAGCAGACAAAGATTGGTCAGCTGATGGAAGGAGAGAAGGAAGAGGCTAGGGGGATATTCAGGGAAGAGAAGTAAAAAAATAATAGGGGAGGGAAAACGAGATGCCCCACAAGTTCTTGTGGGTCCTCTGCTTGAAATGGTCTATAGTCAGACTTACGTTTTGCTTGTTGTCTACTAAGAGAACTACCATCTTTAAGCATGTCTGTTTGCCTGTTGAACCACAGGGGCCCAGCTCTCCCAGGAGGACGTTTGTTTCATTTTTACTGCTTTGCAACTAGAGAAGGACAAACATAATTAAAGTAGTTACTCACTGCTGCTTCACCTGCTTCATTTTAATAGCAAGACTGAAATGAAATACCTCCACAATATAATTCTATAAATCTTTGCTAATGATATTCCATGAGGGAGTAGACAAAGAGATGAAATACCTTCCACTACATGGTTTACAAACACACCAAAGCAAAACTCCTTGAAGGAGAAGGCAAGAGCATACTGCTCTAAGCCAGTTTGAGCCTTATTTTATTTATTTATATTTGTACTTCTTAACTTCTGCTCCCAGGTCTAGCTGACTCATGGCTGTTTACATAAAAATCTAAAAACCCCATATAAAAACAATACACAACAATCCAAGATGTTGGCAAAAATCCCAATCTGCAAGACATCCCCACTCCCACCCTCCAACCCTCATTCACATAGCCGACAGCCTTCCAGGGGGGCAATTTCAAGCAACAGAATGTTGACAGCCCCGTCAGAGTCCTCAGCTCTTCTGGGAGCTCATTCCATCAGGTTGGGGCCGGGACCAAAAAGGCCCTGGCCCTACTTGAGGCCTGGTGTGCCTCCCAAGGGCTGAGGACAAAAAGCAGATTCCTATCTGCAGAGCAAAGAGCCCTGTGAGAGGCATAAGGAGACAAGTGGTCCCTGTGATAACTGCTGTGGGGCTGTGGGGAGCACAGGGAAGCACAAGGGGAGAAAGATAATGTGTGGCCAAACCCTCAGGCACAACAGTCCAAGCTCATAAGAGGCCAGCAGTGGTGGAGTATGGCTAACCAGCAAATAAGTCAACTGATCAGACATAAATTAGAATAAAAAAATTCAAAGGTATGTGGCCTTGGCTTTCATTCATCGTTCTGACCCAGCACTATTGTACTTTTCCAGAGATTTAAACAAAGAAAGGCCATAGCTATATGGATTGTCAAAGAGCAATGGATGCTAAGGCCACTAGAAGTATCCATTTTGTGCATTCCGCTATCTAGAACTAGGTAGTCTCCTTGTTCACTTATCTCAAATGTATACTGCCACATTCCTTTTAACCAGAGTAGAAATGTCTAATGCACTTACCTTGGTCAGCACATAGTAGCAGTCTCCATGAAAGGTGTATTTCTTCCCATCGAAGGTGGTGATGTGAGCACCTCCTTCCAGAGCACATGTCCCTGGACAGGGTAAATCCTGGCATATCCACCTACCTGACTGGCAGGTGCTATGAAGAAAGGAAAAAATAGCAATCAAAGTATACTACCACAATGAGTCAATGAAAGGAGGGCTGAGGGCTTTCAAACAGAGAAATTGTCTTGAACATATTTGCATCTAGAGGTACACTGGGAACAAGCTTTCACATCTAGTAACATAAACTCATAAGGTTGTCCTTTCCCTCAAGAAATTCTCTCACAAGATGCAAAAATCAGAAATAAAGTTTCAGACAGTAGGTCTGTTGGTCTATAGAAGAGCAGCCAGCTTTAAATCCAACAAGATTCTGGGGATATAAGCTTTAGGGAATTGAAGCACCTTTGTCCGGTACCTTCAGTATCTGATGAAGGGAGCATTGACTCTTGAGAGTTTATACCCCCCAAATCTTGTTGCTCCCTAAAATGCTACTGGTCTTGAATCATGGCAGAAAGAGTTCTCTTTCACACAATGAGTCTTCCACATAGGGACAGGACATTGTGGCTTCCCCATTGGTGATGAGGCTGCAGATAAAGCACAGCAGCAACAGGGCTTCCACATGGAAGGTTCCTCCAGTTTCCCTGCCCTCATTCCCCAGATTTCCCACACACCTCCCATGGGGCACCATGTCTTAAAAAAAATTTTTTTTAAATATGTGCAATAGAATATTGCTATATCAATATATCATTGAACCAATAGGTGGAGCAGTTTCTCTGAGCTGCTTCCCTTCTGAAGATATGTTTTTCCTTTTAACTTTCTGTGAGGAAAGAGAGCCCATTCCCCACACATTGGATAACACACTTTCAAAGTGTAATTACTTTCAAAGTGCTTTTGCACTTTGTGTGGAACAGGAAAATCTAATGCATTGAAAGTGCATTATCTAACATGTGCAGAATAGGCCCTGGATGCAAACAGGGAGGAAACACATGAGCTTTGGGCAGATCAATGGTGCAGAAACAACTTTAGGAGAACCACTATATTTTGTCTTTATTTTCAGTAGCGCGAAGACTACCTCCCACCCTCCTTGACAGCACTGTGGCATCAGGTCAAAGAAGAATCTGCTGTTAATTGATCTTTTTTTCCTGATTTGTTTTTCTCCCCTCATTTATTTTCCTCCCGGTCATTTTTTTCATTCATTCTGAACAGTTTTCAAGATCCTCTGCCTATTGTAATGGATTTTCCCTATTTTGGAATAGAAGCATTTTTTTTATAGTTAAGGTTCCTGCAGGCTTGTATCATGTTAAAAGTTTATGTTGGGCTGGTGGGGGATCCTGTACAATTTTTGTCCTCCTTTATAGCATATGTCATGCCAGGCTAGTTATTCAATATTACTGAAGTCTCAGTGAATTTTGGATGTGAAGAAACTGAATCTTTACACAAAGACTTAATCAACAAGGTATTCATCTTTTAAGTTTCCCAGTTCGACTGTAAAATGACAACTTTACACTAGATGGCTAGCCCCAAAATTACTCTTAAAAACACTGCACAGGGAGTTGAATTCCTTACCAGCTTTCGCACTCATTGGTGATGTTTTGCCCAGGTGAAAATAAATTCCCATGAAGTTTGCAGGAACATTGGTTTGTTGCCACACAGCCTTTACCAGTAATATCATCATATACTGTGCCTGCAAAAAAACAACAAAGCATACATCTTAATTCACGATAAGTAAGGCTGAGATGTAAGCTAGTTAATGTGCGATGGCCACCCAGCTGACAAGGGATCTAATCCTAGGCTTTACAAGTACATCTTTACATCCATGGTACAACACTGAAACATGTACCTTCAGGGCAAAAGCACCCATCCATGTAGTGCTCTTCACATAGGCTACTGATCTCCAGATGGGAACAGGAGTCCATACAGGGTGAGCCACTTTCCATATAGATCATATTTCCAGGACAAGATTTAGCTTACAGAATGAACAAGAAGTGAGAACAAGTTAGAAGCAAATTCTGCATTCCGAGGACATATATACTCCCCAGTGGAAAAATAAGATAATTGCACTAACGAGACATATAGCCTAACATTAATAAAACACTGTTAAACAGAGAATAGACTACTCATTGCTTGTGCGCAGTTGATTTTTTGAAAAGTGAATAAACCATTTTTAATGAAAAAAAAGCATTTTCAGAAAAGTTTTAACTAATGTCAAAAAGTATCAGATTTGAGGAATGTCTGGTAAAAGACTGGGACTTTCACTGGGGGAAAATATACTGTAAATATTTGTGAACATTTATAATCAGGCTGCAACCTAAGGAAAGACAACTGAAATTATAATTCTCTTTAATTATTTTATTTATTCATTCATTTATTTTATCTCTTATATTTTTAGCCCACCACTCTCTGGTGACTCGTGATGTGGTACAATATAAATCCCGCATAAAACATGATAAAAACCCCATCCCATAATAGAACAGAGCACAGCTAAAAAGGAAGATAAAACAAGATTGGTGGTATAGTCACTCCCCCCCATCCCTGCAGTTGTCCACCTGCCAGTGTGGGATATGCTGGATGTTACTGCGTAGCCTGAGGAGGGTCCCCTGTTGTTCCTGACTCTGATCTCAACCAAAGACCTGGTGGAAGAGCTCCATTATGCAGGCTCTGCAGAACTGTGATAACTCCGTCAGGGCCTTCCGCTCTCCTGGGAGCTCATTCAACCAGGTCAGGGCCAGGACCAAAAATGCCAGACGTGCTTCTATATGGCCAGGGACCTCCAGTAGATTAGCACCTGCAGAGCAAAGTGCCCTGTATAAGGAGACAAGCAGTCCCTCAGATAGGCAGGGCCCAAGCATGAGAATTAAGCACATAAGTTTCCTAGGCCTTATTTTCTCATTTTCAGTTCCCTTTTTGCTTCTTCAAGCAGAAATCAATATTTCAATGACATTCTTCCATCACCCAGTCATCAAAAAACTCCTATTAGTTGTTATATAAGGACACAGGAGCAGATCCCAGGACTACTTCTCCCGGTGTTTGACAAATGCACCTTGTATGAAACAGTTAGCTCCACAGAAACCAGGACAATACTTACGACAAAACTGTGATGACCTCCAGTTCTGAGGCTTGCCACCTGAATGTGAACACTGGCGTGAGAATTCTGAGATGGTGCTGCAGAGGCAGAAGGAGTCCTCAGCTTGTTGGCAAGCACACTTGTCCTGCATGCATGCTTGAATATACTGTTCCAGATTCAGGCGGGACTGACAGTCCGTAAAAGCCGGACTAGTCAGCAACGCCTCACACTCTTCCCGCTAGGCAGAACAGGAAACACAGGTTAACAGATCTCCTCAACATCTTGTGTAATCGTTTTCCAAGTGGCTACTGAAGCAACAGTCACAAACACTGATGGTTAAAAAGGTGTATGCAAGTAGTAGATTCAAGGGTCTGAAAGAATTAAGATACTGACTTCAGTATCAGCTGATGGTACCAAGTAGTACCTCTTGGAAGGATGTATGGTTTTAGGACCCTATAATGAAACATTCTGGACATGTTTTCATAGCATTTGGACTGCAAGTTTGTTATGATATTACAGTACCCAAACTGTTTCTACTGTATATGAAGTCTAACAGCCTGTCCTTTAGTCCTCGTCATGCAAATAAGAGCACTACATCATGGAGGTCTTTGAAGTACTGGGTGTATTTTCTTAGTGCACATGTAAAATATGCTTATTTCCCTCCCCTTCCTCCCAAAGCCACACAAAACAGGGGAGAAATTCAAGAAGCTGTGCAAGTTCCTAGTTCTTGATCTTCTTTTCAGAGCATTAATTGGGAACACTGTAAAGCTCACATTGCACTCGTACTTATTGTCCTCCACCAGAGATTGATACCCTATACTTTAAGTGTATACAGATGAGGGTTCCATGCTGTTTTTAATGACTCACATGCTGGTTGCAAGGATCAACAGTCTGTGTCTCATCAGGGTCTTCACATTCTTCATTAGGCTTATTAATCTTCTGTAGGTTTCCAAATGTGATTGCATCGTATTTCAAGCCTGTGAAAAAGAGTGAATGGTGCGGCAAAGGTTTATTTACACAAATAAGCACATGAGCAAGAATGTTCCTCTGCTCTTGCTTTTAAATGTCTGAATCCTGTTAAATGGACAGAAAAAAAGAATCTGCTTAACACAGGCCATAAAAGGTAGTTCATCCAGAGGACTACTGAAAAATATTCATGCCATTTTATTCCAGTTAACTTGAAGGCACAACCCCCTGGTTTTACACTCACTAACTAGAACTGAAACCATCAGACAGAATTACATGGTACATTCACTTCCTGAGCATTACTCAGTCCTATTCA